>NC_059181.1:107127560-107202877 GCF_019923935.1 Bubalus bubalis
GTGCAGGAATCCCTCAGAAGAAATGGAGTATCTATCATGGACAACAAAAGAGTCCAAAGTGCAGTAGCTGGATGCAATCTCAAAAACTATAGAATGATCTCTGTTTGTTTCCAAGGCAAACCATTCAATATCACAGTAATCCAAGTCTATGCCCCAACAAGTAACGATGAAAAAGCTTAAGTTGAATGCTTCTATGAAGACCGACAAGACCTTTTAGAACTAACACCCAAAAAAGATGTCCTTTATATTATAGTGAACAGGAATGCAAAAGTAGGAAGTCAAGAAACACCTGGAGTAACAGGAAAATTTGTCCCTGAAGTATGGAATGAAGCAGGGCAAAGGCTAATAGAGTTCTGAAAATAGAACTCACTGGTCATAGCAAACACCATCTTCCAACAACACAAGAAAAGACTCTACACATGGACATCATCAGATGGTCAACACTGAAATCAGATTGATTATATCGTTTGCAGCCAAAGATGGAGAATCTCTAAATAGTCAGCAAAGCAAGCCTTGGAGCTGACTGTGGCTCAGGTCATGAGCTCCTTATTGCCAAATTAAGATTTAAATTGAAGAAAGTAGGGAAAACCACTAGACTATTCAGGCATGACATAAATCCAATTCCTTATGATTTTATACGGTGGAAATGAGAAATAGATTTAAGGGAGTAGACCTGACAGATAGAGTGCCTGATGAACTATAGACTGAGGTTCGTGACATTGTACAGGAGACAGTGATAAAGACCATCACCATGGAAAAGAAATGCCAAAAGCAAAAGGGCTGTCTAGGTAGGCCTTACAAATAATTGTGAAAAGAAGAGAAGCCAAAAGCACAGGAGAAAAGGAAAGATATAAGCATCTGAATGCAGAGTTCTAAATAATAGCAAGAAGAGATAAGAAAGCATTCCTCAGTGATCAATGCAAAGAAATAGAGGAAAACAACAGAATGGAAAACACTAGACATCTCTTCAAGGAAATTCAAGATAAAAAGGGAACATTTCATGCAAAGATGGGCTCGATAAAGGACAGAAATATTATGGACCTAAAAGAAGCAGAAGATATTAAGAAGAAGTGGTAATAATACCCAGAAAAACTTTACAAAAATAAAATCTTCATGACCCAGATAATCATGATAGTCTGATCACACACATAGGACCAGATATCCTGGAATGTGAAGTCAAGTGGGCCTTAGAAAGCATCACAACAAACAAAGCTATTGGAGGTGATGGAATTCCAGTTGAGCTATTTCAAATCCTGAAAGATGATGCAGTGAAAGTGCTGCACTCAATATGCCAGCTAATTTGGAAAACTCAGCAGTGGCCACAGGACTGGAAAATTTCAGTTTTCACTCCAATCCACGAGAAAGGCAATGCTAAAGAATGCTCAAAGTACCACACTATTCCACTCATCTCACATCCCAGTCAAGTAATTCTTCAAGCCCTGCAAAAGAATGCCTGAATCTGTCTCTTCTCTCACGTTCCTGATGATGACCATCACACCACCCTTACTTAATCACTTCCCCAATACTCCATTCTTGAGAGTAACTGAGGGGCAGGGCCCACTGTGGTGCTGATCAATAGCTGAGCAGGACAACGAATGGTCACTCATTGACAGTTGGCTCTTGTGAATGGGGCCATCTGAGGCACCAAGCAAGGCTGAGCTACACCTGTTGCCTAGGAACAGGGTGAGTTGAAATGAAGCACATCAATGGCTAACTGCACAGGGCTGTGCTCACTCTGCTCTGTTACATTGTGAATAGAATAAGAATCACTGTGAGGTAAAGGTTTGTCAAAGTAGTTCTCAAGCTGGGCTGGCTTTGACATTCTTGATGGCTTTAAAATTTTAGCTATAATATATGCCGCACATGCAATCATGTGACAGCTGTTGGAGGGGCATATAGATAAGCACTGCTGACTGGCATGCATGGCAATACAATGAAAAGAATGATGTACAAAAGCTAAACAAGCATGTGAAATTAAAATTTGCAGTGAGAAAAGAGTTAGTCAAAAAGATTAAAGTACACTGGAATCAAAGTATTCTTATGGAACAGAGCAGCATGAGCACAGCCATTAGCAGGTAGCCATTGCTTTGCCTTAGTACTCCATATCCTGTTTCTAAGCAACAGGTCTTGCCCAGCAATTAGACAGTGCATCGCTCGGCCTTGCCAATAAGCAACAAACTATCAGTGAGATACCTACTGGTACTTCTCCTGCTCAGCTATTGTTCAGCTCCACATTGGGCCCTACCTGATGATAACTGTCAATGAGGGACCACTGGGGAAGTGATTCAGTCAAGAGACAGTGGTGCATTGGTCATCTGACTCTTGCCTTTGGGCACTTTACTTTTTTTTTTTTTAATTGAGAATGTATTTCTGGTAGATGGGGCAAGTTGAGTTTCCCTACTCAATATGAGAGTTGAAGTGTCCCAAAAAATATTAATGGAGGAGACATTTATGACTTTCTTGGCTCTGATGTGTAATTTTATGGAGACAGTGTATACACCTTGGGGCAACAGACTGAGGATTCACCAAGTCTTGGGGTCTCTAAAGCTCATTGGAGTAGCAAAAACATACAACCTGTTCTTAATTACCCTTTTCCATGTTAAGTGCTTGCTCTTAAGTTCCTTAAGCCCCTCAAGAACCCCCACTAGGAAGAGGGTTGTCAAAAGATGAAATGACTAGATGACTCTGAGGAAGAGATTTGGAGTGAAAAGTGTTTGGTAGAGGTTCATACAGGGATGGAGGAGGCAGGAGTGTTGAGGGGGAAATATACGTCAAAGAATAAAGGGCACTGAAGGAAAGTCTGAGGGTCATGAGAAGAAACACCATGCCCCTGAATCACCACTCCCCAGAATCAGACACACAGAGGTGTCAGGGGTGAGAAAGTTGTATCATGGCCTGCCTCAGCACCCACTAACCAATGTTGATGGGCACAGTGGTTCATTGTGATGTCTAAGACCCCAAAGCCACCATTGAATGGGGAGTGCGTAGCTAACCAATCAGATTGAAGGGTGTGGCTCCTCATTGTTCTGAGAAGGTATATATAGGGAGGTCAGAGGCAGAGATTCTGGGTTATGCCATTTCATGCTATCATCTTAAGGTAACCAGGAAGCCACGGCAGTCAAGAAGAGTTCCAATGCGGTATCCTACAAGGGTGAAAGGACGAAAGAAGACCCTTTGTCCACAGAGATACAGAGGCAGTGTGAAAGTAAGATGATGCCCTCTATGCTCCCCACTTTCTCCATTGACTTTGCTGCCCAAGACTTCTACACTGCCCTTGCCTGCCACAAAAGCCCTCATCAGCCTCCGTCCCTTTTCATGAAATCTCCCTTCAAACTCAGATGTTATACCCTTTCATCAAATCTAATACCCTTCTCTTGTCTTTCAAGGCACGGAATATGACCATGAGGGTCAGAAGACCTCAAAAAGAACCTTGAGAAAGAAAATCCGATCATATGCCACTCATTCGAAGTAGATAAAGGAAACAAGAAAACCAAACTTTTTTTTCCTGTTCATCTGCACGTAAGAAACTGAATCAAAGCCGAAAAGGGTACAAACATATGAGGCAGTCAAAGAACGAGGCAGAATCAAAAGAGAGGGTAAGTTCAGCCACCCCAGAATGTGATACTCTGGAGAAGAACAATCTGGGCAGGCAGGAACTGAATAGAAAAGGTCAGACAGTTTAGAATTGTGTCTCCAGAGGTCTGCTTTCTTCGAAATAGCCAACCAGGAAAAGACTGACTCTCACACTAACATAGTAAACTGATGGCTGTGATTAAAATACACATCAAATGGTGAAAAGATCATATTTTGTGTGTGTGAATTTTCTGATGGGAAGAGAAGGAAGGAAGAATATAGGTGGCTACCTGGTGGGGAGGGATGTGGGTTCCCAAGAACTGAGGGAACAAACCCTCAGGTCCCCAGTTAGCCAGAGAGTAGACTTCACGAATGGATCAGAAGTTTGCGCTGAAGGTGAATAACACTGCTTAACAACTGATCTCAGCGGCAAGGAGTAGTGGTGCAGTGTTACTGCCATTGTTTGGGGAGTGGAGTGACATTGGGGTCTAGATTGCCAGAATCCAGATGGGAAGAGGGCTTCACAAGGGGATGGTGAATGCCATACTTTCCCTGATTGAGGCAGGCAGAAATCACCTCCTGGCCACTTACATCATAACAGGCTTTGTTGCATCATTCACCTATTCTGTCAGCTAAAGGTGCTCAGGAGGCACTAAATGCTGAAACAACTAAAACCCACAATTAGCACTCCCAAAGATTAAAATAATGTTTGGAGGGATCAGACCAAATATCAATTAGGGCACTGTTATCCTAAGAAATTTGTGGGAGCAGTGTGTTCCCAAGGGCAGGGCAGTGGATGTGGTCCAATCCTGGTGCAGATGACTAACAGGATCACGATACACAGATAATGTTTTTGGGTGGGAGGCACCATGCAGTTTGTGGGATCTTAGTTCCCTGACCAGGCCTTGAACCGGTTCCCCTTCTAGTGAAAGCATGGAGTCCTAACCACTGGACAGACAGAAAACACAGGACAGAGACTTTTGATAAATGTATTAATATAAGACTGTGTAAAAGCTGGTCTTATATTTATCACCATACTCTACAATTTCAAAATAACTACAGTCATAAAACATTCCTCCCCAATAAACTCTTTTGTTAGTCCAAGTTCTACAATTTTCGTGGTTTAAAAAGAAGAGTATCAAATATTTAATTTGGTGTTAACTTTAGTTTTGAAGTGTTTGAAGAGTTTTAAGGAGTAGTCAATCAAATATGGAGATATATAAAGCAGAGTCTCTACAAGCGGAATCCCGTGTGTTTTCAGAAAGCATTTTAGAAACAATTAAAACAGAGTTTCACTATCAGCATCCAAAAGTTGAGTGCAGATTTTAAGTCAATGCTACGGTATCTTTTATCTGGTCTGCAGCTCCCTAGTTAAATCTTTCTGGCACTTTAACTCCTGAGAGACACAGTTGATGATTCACAGTCAGTCACTGAATGTGATTTAAAATCATTAAGAGTGAAGGAGACCCTGGGTTTGTTGTCCTTTCAAAGCAAGTGGGAGAACTATCAACTCTGCCTCTGAAAATTAGTCAGCTAAGCACCTACCAGGATGATATGGACAGAGAGCCCTGATAGGTGGGTGCTGTGATTCCAGATCTGAATACATTATCACCGTTTAACACTATCACTTTATTGCCCTGTTGTAGGACTGACTGAAATACTTGCTGTTAGGGGAAGGTAACAGATTACTAGGCCTGAAGAGCTGAAAGTAAAAGTTCCTCAGTTGTATCCAATGGATGGTGATCCCATGGACTGTATAGTCCATGGAATTCTCCAGGCCAGAATACTGGAGTGGGTAACCTTTCCTTAGTCCATGGGATTTTCCCAACCCAGGGATCAAGCCCAGGCATCCCACATAAAGGCAAATTCTTCACCAGCTGAGCCACAAGGGAAGCCAAAGAATGCTGTAGTGGGTAGCTTATCCCTTCTCCAGCAGAGCTTCCCTACCCAGGAATGGAACTGATGTCTACAGCTTTGCAGGCAGAATATTTCCCAACTGAGCTATAAGGAAAGTCCTGAGGTGGACCAAAAGTGGAGATTAGAGGGCCTTGTTTCCGTAAAGTAGCATTGGTATATATTTTAATATCCGTGGATATAGTGCCACTTTGCAGAAAGAGTTGAGGATGCATAGAGTTTAAAAAGGATCCAAAGACTCTTAGGGTTAAAAGAGAAAAACATAAACACTAAGCCATGGGTTGAGAAAGAGTATATCCCTTTAGATCAACAAGAATAAATCAATATCAGATGTCTGTAGCTCTCCTGGAAAAGGACAGTATACTGTGATTCAAACATGACAAGTCCTATTGCAAACGCTATGTTGTATGGGGGTGGGGGGTTTGCTCATTAGCACTCACAAAGAGCAGTAGAAACTCTTTATACTTCCACTTATACAGGTTCGCTATGAATAATTTCCAACTGACCCATCTAGCTGTGTCCATAACAACCTCTATTGCCTGACACAACGATTTCCCTAAGACCTTCTCCTTTCCTCTATGCCTGTGTCCATCCTATCATCTGTGACTCAGAAACTAGCAACCATCTGAGGCCAGCCGAATGGTCACCTCCCAAGGAAATGTTCTTAATCATTCTCTTGTATATTAATATTTTCACGTTCTCTAATCACTTGCAGTTCATTACATGCAGTTTGTAGGATAGGTTTTGGAGTATGTATCTTATCAGAAATGCATGCCAGAGAGGGAAACGGATTAGAAATCAAAAGGGTGGTGATATAAAATATTATCAAAATTTGATTTATCTAAGACTGTAAGGGAGAGAATCACTCTCTTCTGCCAAGTATGTCCAAGAATCTGTTTGAAAATATAGTAAAAACCATAAACTAGAGAGTGGATCAGAAGTCAAAGAACTTAAATGAGAAGCTTATTGTATCAGTAGTCAAGAGGAGCTCTATGTCCTTGTATTAAGAAAACCCTTTTGCATGTCACCAAATGCAAAATCCAAAGCAGTGCCCATGGACTCATGATGAGTGCACAATACTGCTGGCCCAGAGGCTTCTCTTGATTGGCAGAGGTCAAGAGCAAGTCTATGCGCCTAGGGTCAGAATGCTTCTGCCCAGGATCACATCCACCTATCAGCGGGAATCAAGTGGGAGTCCCCAAACTTTACATGCTCCTGACCAAGTCCCTCACTCCAGTGCCTTTGCTACAGGCTTGTCACTCATTACTGCCTTGAGATGATCATGATTAAGTTTCACCTCACCATCTCTTCAATTAACTGCCATGGGCAACTAGAAATCTAAATGCAAAAGATTGAAATAGGACCCTTAACGTAAAACACATCAAAAACTAAACTCAAAGTTGATTAAAGATTTAAATGCAAAATCTGAAACTATAAATCAACTAGAAGAAAACATCCTGGAGAAGTTGTAAACATTGGTCTTAGAAGTGATTTTATGTATGTGACACTGAAAGCATAGGCAACAAAAGCAGAAATAGAAAAGTAGGACGACTTCAAATGATTAAACTGCCTCCCCCAAAGAACATCAAAAACACATCTACATAGAAGCCAAGCTGATGGTTACCAAATGGAAAGTTGGGGCGGGGGGATGAATTGGGAGTTGGGGATTAACATATATATAGACACCACTATATATAAAATAGATAACCAACAAGGACCTACTACAAAACCACAGGCAACTCTGCTAGAAATTCTGTAAAAACATAAATGGAAAAATAATTTGTAAAGGAATAGATATATGTATGTGTGCCTGTGCAAGCTCAGTTGATTCAGATGTGCCCTACTCTTTGTGACCCTATTGACTGTAGCCTGCTAGGCTCCTCTGTCCATGAGATTCTCCAGACAAGAATACTGGAGAGGCTCGTCATGTCCCTCTGAGCATATCTTCCCTACCCAGGCATTGAACCCAAATCTCCTTCATTGCAGGGTGATTCTTTAACAACTGAGCCAGGTGGGAAGCCCAAATACATGTATATGTAAAGCTGAATCACTTTGCTGGACACCTGAAACACAACATGGTAAATCAAATATCCTGGAATGAAAAAAAAAAAAAAAAGAATCCATCAACATGTAGAACAATTAGCTCCAAAAACTAATTGGAAAATACAGATAGATTCCCAAACTTATTCTCAAAGAAAGATCCACAGGGAACAGGGTATGAAGAGAAAAGGATGATTCAAGTCCTGACCTGTGCCCATGGGAGAGGACTCAGAATATGAGGGAGATTATACGGTTGGAGATATGCCCTGGGTGTGAGTGTTTGGAGCCATATATTGGACACACAATTCATGGGGTCTGACACAGGGAAGAGAAACACCCTTAGATGGTTGCAGGGCTATGTGGACTAACAGGAGGTCTGTGGGAAGCCCAGACTCCCCCTCCAGGAGCATGTGCTCAGGGGCTTGCTCCCAAGCCACATTGAAGAGGACAGATTGAGACCGAATTTGTGGATGCCTGTTTTCCCATCAACTGCCCACCCTCACACATCCCCTGCTTAGTTCGTGTGTCCGATCTGCACTGGAGAAGGCGTTGCCATGACCAGGCAGACAGCTGGAATGTGGGAAACAGAGGTGCATCTGGCCCAGGGCAGCATGTGGGTGGAAGAGCCGGGGTCATGCTCATGGAGGGCACTTACATAGGCAGCGTATCAGGAGAAGTCCTGATCTCTGATAGAGGCCAGACTGCCACAGCAGATGACCCAGTATGTGCCCAGAGCCCATGAGGGCCTCACCTGCACAATAGCACCCCTCTTCAATCGGGCAGGGAGAGCAGAAGCTGGGGGAAGTGATCAGCCTTGAGGGACCAAGAGGTCTCAGACCAGAAGGTATGTTTAAGCAGGGCAGGAGACATTACTAATGGTGATGGCACGTTGGAGGTAGCCTGGATCTCTGTAAGCAGCCAGCCTGGAGATTTGCTCCTTTTGTTATTTTTCTAACCAGAACACGCTCCTCTTGGTCCTCTGTGGCAAGGGTTGCAGTGCTGGGAGAGGGGAGCATATATACCTGAGGTAACACAGCCAGATCTGGCCTGACATTCAGGGCTTCTGCTCCAGAAACTTGGGATCCCACCCTGCCCCCAATAGGACAGTGAAAGCCACTGAGGAAAAGGAAGTCTCTGCCTCACATCTGGCTTCAGACGTGGTACCACTGAACTCCCAGGCATAGGTGCTGGCAGACCCTAAGGAAAGATGTGACTTGTGGTCCATCAAATCCAGCTCCACCCCACCCCCACCCCCAGCTGACTATGCTACAGACTCTACAGTGATGCTCCCCGACAAGATGACCCCTTCAAGACCATAATAGATAATTGATGCACTTAAATTCAGAGAAGCAGAGAAAATGGGAAGACAGGAGGACTGGTCTCCACTGAAAGACTGAGAGGAAGTCAGTTCAGTTTGTCAGTCATATCTGATTCTTTGCGACACCAGAGCATAGAATAACTAAAGAGACTCTTGATGAAAGTGAAAGAGGAGAGTGAAAAAGTTGGCTTAAAGCTCAACATTCAGAAAACAAAGATCATGGCATCTGGTCCCATCACTTCATGGCAAATAGACGGAGAAACAGTGCCAGTGGCAGGATTTACTTTTGGGGGCTCCAAAATCACTGCAGATGGTGACTGCAGCCATGAAACAAAAAGACGCTTACTCCCTGGAAGGAAAGTTATGACCAACCTGGACAGCATATTTAAAAGCAGAAACATTACTTTGCCAACAATGATCTGTCTAGTTAAGGGTATGATTTTTCTAGTAGTCATGTATGGATGTGAGAGTTGGACTATGAAGAAAGCTGAGTGCCGAAGAATTGATGCTTTTGAACTGTGGTGTTGGAGAAGACTCTTGAGAGTCCCTTGGAGTGCAAGGAGATTCAACCAGTCCATCCTAAAGGAAATCAGTCCTGAATATTCATTGGAAGAACTGATGTTGAAGCTGAAACTACAAAGCTTTGGCCACCTGATGAGAAGAGCTGACTCATTTGGAAAGACCCTGATGCTAGGAAAGATTGAAGGTGGAAGGAGAAGGGACAACAGAGGATGAGATGGTTGGATGGCATCACCGACTCAATGGACGAGTTTGAATAAACTCTGGCCGTTGGTTATGGACAGATACATGCTGCTGTTAACCCTCTTCAGCTAAAACATCTTTTCCACAAAAAGTTTCTGAAATCTGGTGCCTGTTGAGGGGCCCCCATGAGAAGATGTGTGGTTCCCTGTGTCCCCCACTGTCATGGATGCTGTAGCCCCCCAACAAGCATCTGTGCCATCAGGCTGTTTTGGGACTGCAGCCTTCTCTAAAGGGTCATGGAGGCCCCCTCCAGTGGGAACAAGAGGATCCAGTCACCCCAGAGGGAGGGTCCCATAGAATACAACTTCATGCCTACTGGGACTCCTGAGGACCCTGGGCCAGCCTGTCAAATTAACCCCCTCGCCTGGCATCCTCAGTGAACACAGGGAGTCAGAGTCTTGGTCTATGGACAAGTCTCCTGTGAATTTTTATGTTTAATTCAGCAAATATTAGAAAGGTAAACCTATTAAGCACTGAGATCACACTTGGGAGAAGATGGGAAGAGTGAGGTAATTAGCAAGACTTTGGACTTGTCCCAAAATGCGAATGCCAAAGAATGCTCAAACTCCCGCTCAATTGCACTCATTTCACACGCTATTAAAGTAATGCCCCAAAGCCTCTGAGCCAGGCTTCAGCAGTACGTGAACTGTGAACTTCCAGATGTTCAAGCTGGTTTGAGAAAAGAGAGAGAAACCAGAGACCAATTTGCCAACATCTGCTGGATCATCAAAAAAGGAAGAGAGTTCCAGAAAAAAAAACAAAAAAAAAACATCTACTTCTGCTTTATTGACTATGCCAAAGCCTTTGAATGTGTGGATCAGAATAAACTGTGGAAAATTCCGAAAGAGATGGGAATACCAGGCTACCTGACCTGCCTCTTGAGAAACCTGTATGCAAGTCAGGAAGCAACAGTTAGAACTGGACATGGAACAACAGACGGGTTCCAAATAGGAAGATCATATGTCAAGACTGCATATTGTCACCCTGCTTATTTAACTTATATACAGAATGCATCATGAGAACGCTGGGCTGGAAGAAGCACAAGCTGGAATCAAGATTGCCAGGAGAAATATCAATAACCTCAGATATGCAGATGACAGCAACCTTATGGCAGAAAGTGAAGAAGAACTAAAGAGCCTCTTGATGAAAGTGAAAGAGGAGAGTGGAAAAGTTGGCTTAAAGCTCAACATTCAGAAAACTAAGATCATGGCATCCGGTCTTATCACTTCATGGCAAATAGATGGGTAAACAGTGGAAACAGTGGCTGACTTTATTTTTGGGGACTCCAAAATCACTGCAGATGGTGACTCCAGCCATGAAATTATAAAAACACTTACTCGCTGGAAGAAAAGTTATGACAAACCTAGACAGCATATTAAAAAGTAGAGACATTACTTCACAGACAAAGGTCCGTCTAGTTAATGCTATGGTTTTCCCAGTAGTCATGTATGGATGTGAGACTTGGACTATAAAGAAAGTGGAGCACCGAAGAACTGATGTTTTTGAACTGTGGTGTTGGATAAGATTCTTGAGAGTCCCTTGGACTGCAAGGAGGTCCAACCAATCCATCCTAAAGGAGATCAGTCCTGAATGTTCATTGAAAGGACTGATGTTGAAGCTGAAACTCCAATACTTTGGCCACGTGATGCAAAGGGTTGACTCATTTGAAAAGACCCTGATGATGGGAAAGATTGAAGGCAGAAGGAGAAAGGGAAGACAGAGGATGAGATGGTTGGATGGCATCACCGACTCAGTGGACATGATTTTGGGTAAACTGTGGGAGTTGGTGGTGAACAGGAAAGCCTGGCATTCTGTGGTCCATGGGGTCACAAAAATTCGGTCACAACTGAACTGAACTGGATTTGTGACTGAACTGAACTGAACTGGATTTGTCCCAAGAGGCTGACTGTGTAACTGGGAGAGAGGAAAAATGGACCAGGTGAAAGGAAGAAAGGATATAGCCAGACACAGTGCAATGCCTCGGGAGAACTTTGGCCAAGAGGACACTGATTGCTACAGAGAGGATGTGGGAAAGCTCGGAGATGCAGTCCAAACTGAGCTGAGTAAACCACAAGAGGAGACATGGAAGCAGGCATGTTCCCTGAGTCTGTCTCCATTCTTTAACAGCATGAGTTCATGAAGCTGAGCAGACACATTGAGCCCAGGAGGGAGCACTGGCAGACAGAGGATCAGCATCTGAGAGCAAACTTCTGGCTAAGGGCACACTGTGTGGAGCCAGTGCTGTGGAGAAAGGAGAGGGCCACCTGTAGGCTCTGAGTGAGTGGCAAAGGTAGTCGGTTGGCATAGAGAGTGCCTTTATAAAATAAGGAGCTAACATTCAAAACCCAGGAGATCTCTTACTGAACTTCAGCTTTTTTGGCCATTCTGGACAAATCAAAAGGCCTGGCACCTGGACTGCACACCCTCCTATTGTGAGTGGCAGCTCCTCCTGGGCTAGATCATGCCCTCTCCGTGTGTTCTAGCCCCCTCACTCCCTGTGGTTTGCACCCGCTGACCTCACTTCAGGTTGCCTGCCAGGGCCCTGGAGCAGCAGGGTCACTGTCACTTGGCTGAGTCTCATGGTCAGTCAGAGGACTAAAAAGGACAACAGGTTCTGTGCATAAATCTTGTCACTACAATTTTACTACTTGTTACCTTATCTTCCTCATCTGTTAAGAGGGTGTACTAGTATACTCAATTATATAGCAACCACTCAGTATATGTAATTTGCTTAGCATAGCATCTGGACCCATCAGTTGAGTTAAGTTGCTCAGTCCTGTCCAACTCTTTGTGACCCCATAGACTGCAGAACACCAGGCTTCCCTGTCCATCACCAACTCCCAGGGCTTGGTCAAACTCATGTCCATCGACTCAGTGATGCCATCCAAGCATCTCATCCTCTGTCACCCCCTTCTCCTGCCTTCAGTGTTTCCTATCATCAGGGTTTTGGTTTTGTTTTTGTTTTCCAAAGAGTCAGTTCTTTGTATCAGGTGACATAGTACTGGAGTTTCAGCTTCAACATCAGTCCTTACAATGAATTTAGGACTGATTTCCTTTAGGATTGATTGGTTAGATCTCCTTGCAGTCTAAGGGACTTTCAGGAGTCTTCTCCAGCACCACAGTTTAAAAGTATCAGTTCTTCAGCCTTCAGCCTTCTTTATGATCCAATTCTTACATCCATACCTGACTACTGGCAAAATCATAACTTTGACTAGACAGACCTATGTCAGCAAAAAATGTCTCTGCTTTTTACTATGTGGTTTAGATTGGTCATAGCTTTTCTTCTGAGGAGCAAGTGTCTTTTAATTTCATGGCTGCAGTCACCATCTGAAGTGAATTTTGGAGTCCAAGAAAATGAAATATCTCACTGGTTCCATTGTTTCCCCATCTATTTGCCATGAAGAGATGGGCCCGGATGTCATGATCTTACTTTTTTGAATGTGGAGTTTTTAGCCAGCTTTTTTACCCTCCTCTTTTACTTTCACCAAGATGCTCCTCAGCTCCTCTTTGTTTTCTGTCATAAGGTTTGTGTCATCTGCCTATCTGAGGTAATTGATATTTCTCCCAGCAATGTTGCTATGCCAATAGCAAACTGCTTAAAAACAGTCCCCAGAACCCCAGAGGGACATGATAGCAGGCTGGTGACAATGAAGCACTTTCTTCTGCCCTTGTCAGCCAAGGGTAGGTCCCAAAAGCAGATGAAAGACCCCAGCATAATTTTCCTGGTCGCCTTCCCCATAACATCGTTGTGCACCAAGTTTATCCCAGCCTTTCAACTCACGGAACCCTCCCTGCTTGCCTAGTGACTGTGCACTGTTACTACACTCAACATACAGATGTGAAACCTGCTGCTGAAAAGGGTCAGCCTGACGAAAAGGGTCATCACTGGCTCAAGATCTAAAACCCTGGCTTCTGAGTCACGATGCCACAATGCTAAAGACAAACTCAGGCAAGGACACTTATCTGGACTGCTCAGACCTGCACTGTGAGGCTGATGGCCATATACCCTCATGGATAACTGGGGTACCTCAAGGGTCACTGGGGCACAGAAGCCGGCTGGGGTAGGCAAGCAACAGACAGCTTCCAGATCATGGGCTGACCGGAAACCACAATTTTGCTCAGGGAAAACCTGGCCTTTGTAATTTAGGGTCCAGGTTAATCCTAAGAAAATGATGAGCTACCAAGCATGGAGCAAGTGAGCCCCCACTGCCACTTCCTAAAGGCAGATTTCCATCCTGTCCAAAGTTAATGCACAGGTTTCTCAGAGACAGAGGAGGCTGCCCAGCAGGGCAAGAAGCACCAGCAGCAGCACAAAGCTCTTTCTGCTCATCTCCTCTACCTGCATTTCCTATTGGTCCTTGAGAAGTGTGCTATGAAGGCAAGTCAACCATGTGAGCCTAATGCTGCTGAGCTTCTGGTGGCATTGCCTGTATCTCAAAACCAGAGACTCCTGAAGCACGTTAACATTCCAGAATTATGTGGGTCGAACAAGGTTTTCTGGGGCTGTATTGGGAGACTGCACAGGGCTCCAGATGTCCTGAAACAAGATGGTAGACAGGTTTCCAGAATTACAAATTAGTGAATACACATGCTTGCCAAGGGTCCTTCTTCTTTTCAGCTCTAGGTTCCACCCATTTCTACCACAGAAGACCATGGTTGGTACCAAAAGACACCACATCCTGAGGCTGTTTGGCAGACGGTGGGGTGTGTAGTTATCCAGGTTGACCTGGGGCTGGCCCTCGGTCCTGCCTGTCCCAAGAAGGGCATCCCTCTAGGCTGAAGGCTGGAGGAAGGTAACACATCCTCTACCCCTGGGCCTCTGGCCGTCCTCTGAAAGTGTTCGCTCTTAAGGGACTAGGATCACTTGTTCCTAATGCTTTGTCCAAAAGCCTTGGGGGCCACGAGAATTTACAGATTTAGAAATCATTGACAGGGACACAAAGATCATCAACACCCCGGCAGGGGCTGGCAAACACTGACATGGCAGCAGTGAACCATGTGACTGTTAATAGCAAGTGGGCTCAGTTCAGTTCAGTCACTCAGTTGTGTCCAACTCTTTGCGACCCCATGAAGCACAGGACACCAGGCCTCCCTGTCCATTATCAACTCCCAGAGTTTACCCAAACTCATGTCCATCCAGTCGGTGATGCCATCCAACCATCTCATCCTCTGTTGTCCCCTTCTCCTCCTTCCCCCAATCCCTCCCAGCATCAGGGTCTTTTCCAATGAGTTAACACTTCACATGAGGTGGCCAAAGTATTGGAGTTTCAGTTTCAGCATCAATCCTTCCAATGAACACCCAGGACTGATCTCCTTTAGGATGGACTGGTTGGATCTCCTTGCAGTCCAAGGGACTCTTAAGAGTCTTCTCCAACACCACAGTTCAAAACACATATATGCCTGTGGTGGACTCATGTTGATGTATGGCAAAACCAATACAATACTGTAAAGCAATTAGCCTCCAATTAAAATAAATAAATTTATAATTTTTAAAAAAAGCATCAATTCTTCGGTGCTCAGCTTTCTTCACCGTCCACCTCTCACATCCATACATGACCACTGGAAAAACCATAGCCTTGACTAGACGGACCTTTGTTGGCAAAGTAATGTCTCTGCTTTTTAATATGCTATCTAGGTTGGCCATAAATTTCCTTCCAAGGTGTAAGTGTCTTTTAATTTTATGGCTGCAATCACCAGCTGCAGTGATTTTGGAGCCCCCTCAAAATAAATTCTGACACTGTTTCCACTGTTTCCCCATCTATTTCCCATGAAGTGATGAGACCAGATGCCATGATCTTAGTTTTCTCAATGTTGAGCTTTAAGCCAACTTTTTCACTCTCCTCTTTCACTTTCATTAAGAAGCTTTTTAGTTTCTCTTCACTTTCTGCCGTCAGGGTGGTGTCATCTGCATATCTGAGGTTATTGATATTTCCCCCGGCACTCTTGATTCCAGCTTGTGCTTATTCCAGCCCAGCGTTTCTCATTATATACTCTGCATATAGGTTAAATAAGCAGGGTGACAATATACAACCTTGATGTACTCACTCCTTTTCCTATTTGGAACCAGTCTGTTGTTCCATGTCCAGTTCTAACTGTTGCTCCCTGACCTGCATACAGATTTCTCAAGAGGCAGGTCACGTGGTCTGGTATGCCCATCTCTTTCAGAATTTTCCACAATTTATTGTGATCCACACAGTCAAAGGCTTTGGCATAGTCAATAAATTTGGCCATGAAATACAGAATGAAGCAAAGCAAAGGCTAATAAAGTTTTGCCAAGAGAACTCACTGGTTATAGTAAACACTCGCTTCCAACAAGACAAGAGAAGACTCTACACATGAACATCAGCAGATGGTCAACACTGAAATCAGATTGATTATATTCTTTGCAGCCAAAGATGGAAAAGTGCCGGGGTCCAGTCCTGGTGGATCCAGGGAAATTCAAAGGGGAGACGGCTTTGGCGAACTGGATACAATAGCTTTAATTAAATATTAATTAGAGGTATAAAGAGTAATAGACTAAGGATAGCTCAGTAGGAAAATTCAGTGGAGAAAAGAGGCTGAATAACTTGGTTTATGTGGAAAGCTAATAAAATTCCAAAATAAGGAATGTATGTCACCTACATCAGCCGCAGGCGTCCTCCCATTCTCCCGAAGGAGAGGAGACACTAAGGCCTCCCTGGTCAGATCTTAGAAGCCCAGGCATAATTAGTAGGCTTGACGAGCCTCCACGTTCCAGATGGGGATTCAACCAGAAGGTGAGAGAAAGAATGACATGGGGAGACCAGTCTTTCGAGGAGCTGATCCCATTTTTTTATTTTTCCAGGGTCTGTTATTATACACTGAGATGTTATACAAAAGTCAGGCGGGGTCAGCAGTCCTGGCTTTTATTAAAGTCAGGTGCTTCACACAGATGTATACAGAGGTCTTAGGGGTGTTACATCATCTTCTGGCCAGGGGGCCTGCTGACAATTTATGACCCTCTCCTTGTGACAGTGGTCAGTCAACCAGAACACTTATTTCTCCAGGGGTGATTATTCTTAAAACAGATGCCACCTTCCAAAGGTACCAGATAAAGTTACATTCCTATAGGGTGAGGGTGCAGTGGGTTTTAATTAAGGAAAGAATTTGCTTAGCCTAAGGTCTGACGTGATTAATATCAAAGGTTAATACTTATTTCTTCTATATATTCATTAATGTGTATAAGGGCAGGGGATGTGGAGACTTAGCAGCAAACATTGGCTCAACAAATGAAAAACCCTTCACCAATACAATTTCTAATCAGCCCACTATACCATACTAATAGTTTTCTAACTTCTCTAAAGAACCTGTCTTTAGAAGGTTTAAAGCATCTCATGCCTCTCACGGTTGAAAGGCTGTGAACAATCACATGTGGCCGGACAAGCCTGTCAGGCAGGCTAGAGAACCTTCAGAGGAGATTGTAGGTTGAAACACTCCTATCACGCACAGGAATTATTATTAACTGGAGCTCTTAAGTTAACTCCTTCTCCGAAAGAGGTGTTGGGGGACAGCCCCCCATAAAGTCAGAGGTGTAGGTGAGAGCACAAGGTAGTAAAGTAGGCAGACTCTAGATTTGGGGGTAGATGCTCGAGAATTTCCAGGGGGACTCCTGAGGCTCGATCCCACCTTGGCGTATGTCAAACCTCATTCCTCATGACCTTTGCCACAGGCGGAGTTCCTCATGCTAGCTCCCGGCAGCGAAGCGCTATACAGTCAGCAAAAACAAGACTAGGAGTTGACTGTGGCTCAGATCATGAACTCCTTATTGCCAAATCCAGACTTAAATTGAAGAAAGTAGGGAAAACCACTAGACCATGCAGTTATGACCTAAATCAAATCCCTTATGATTATACAGTGGAAGTGAGAAAGAGATTTAAGGGACTAGATCTGATAGACAGAGTGCCTGATGAACTATGGGCAGAGGCTCGTGGATTCAACAGGTGTGGCTGAACCTCAAAGACACTGAACGTTCCACCAAGGCAGGATTGACCCACTGGCATTGGATGTCCTCTCGGGAAAACATGCATCACTGACATGAAGGCCAGAGAGACTGGGAGGCAGGCCCCAGAAGACTGGGACATCCAAGACATCTCTGAACTTCTGAGCCTACAACAGCAGCCCACCTCTCCCACCCCATAAAGAGCTGGTGCCCCCACCCTCAAGGGAGCAAACTGGACCAGAGGCCTCCCTCACAGGTGCCCTCCATCCCAGGAAGCAGGGGAGCTGGCTGCCCTGATCTGTGGCAGGACACACGGTACTGCCATGGTGAGAACCAAGGAAGCATGGGAAGAGCTGGTCACCTACTGCTGGGCCACCAAGCAGAGTGAAGTCACTGTACAACACAGGTCGGGCTTACCCGGCCTGGTGATGGAGGAAGATGGATGACACACCCCTCCATCCATCCCTGCTGCCCAGGGATGGAAGCAGAGGCCTTGGGGTTGCACTGAGCTGCCTGGAGCCAGGGACCATGAAGAGGGCTGCCACCTCCCAGGAGGCGGGTCCCACATAGGAGGGAAGGTGGTCCATACAACGCAGCCTCCCAGAGCTTTGATAGGTGGGCAACCAACCAAGGTACAGTCCAAAATGACACTGAGGCCAAAGGCAGCCACCCCAGTAAACAGGTCAAGATCCCTCGCCCAGGTTGGGCCCCTGAGCCAGTTCTCAGGTCTGCAACTGAGGAACAGGGATGGGGAAGGTCCCTGGGAGAAGGACGCTGCAGCACCACAGCAAACAGACATGGGAACAACCCCAGCCCCTCCCAAAGGGACCTCGGGCACTGAGATGGTGAACCCACACAGGCAGGTGGGACCACCAGAGGAGTGGAGGTTGCCAGACACAGGGTCAACTTGACACCAACTTGAGAGACACAGTTAACTCTGACTCTGTGGTCCCTTTGGGACGACCCCCTGGGCTGGGATTTCTGGGCACAGGGGCTCAATGGTCAAGGGACACAGGGCCAGTCCCCAGGATTCATCAGTCAGTCTTGAGCTGCGAGGGCCTGGAGGCCTGGAATGCAATATCCCCCAAAGCCAGGTCCAGGGCTTAGTGAGACGTCTGTTGAGGACTCCTTCAGAACCTGGGGGAACGTGTGATGTAAGGAAAAGATGGTAAGGCTGAACAGAAACCCTGCATGAACTCCAGTGAGTAAAAGAGAAATGCACAGAAAAAGAGAGGGGATACACACCCTGCTCATGAACTGAAGAACCTGCTCACCTCTGGGGGCAACTCATGGGCATCCTCTGCTCCTGACCCCTCACACCCACTCTGTGCTTGGCCAAGTCACCATGGTGGGCACACTAGTACTCAAAGGATAGCTGGACAGGTCTCCCACCCAGAGCGTGAGAGTCCCCTCACTGAAGTCCTCTCACCGTGGGTATGGGATGACAATGCACACTCCAGTCCGCCCTCCCTGTTCCTTGTCCTTGCAAACTAAACAGCTGGATCCATTCTGTGAGCCGCAGCCTGGTGTCTGGAGGTCCCCTCCAGTGCTGGTGGGCGTGGCACCTGGTTTGCGGCCATCCTGCCCAGATGGAGGACAGTGAAGAGCACATAGACCCCAGAGCTTGGAAGTGATGGACACAGGCAAACCAGCATCTCCCACTTCCGTGTCAAACATGATGTAAAGGCCTGTGATATGAATGAGAGCAGGGCAGCAACAAAGGCTCACAGAAGCTTCCCCGGTCCCCCTGGGTGGTGTCCCATCCCCTAGGCAATCAGTACCCTGAGAAGCAGCAGCAGAGTGGCCATCCGTGTCCACAGGTCATATGTGTGCCATGTCCTCTCAAAGAACTGCAGCAGAGCTGAGATTAAATCAGAAACTCGTCTGGTTCTCAGGCTGGCCCCTCCATCTGGGCTGTATGCAAAGAGGTGTGGTCAATGGGAGCTGCCCTGGGGACAGAGGGGAAGTAGGTCTGGTTGACCTCCTGGAGCTACACAGCTGCCCCTGGGTTTGTCCCGCGTGTGGGAGTCCAAGGCCCAGAACCAAAGCTAGGCAGGGACGGAGGAACTGACATGGAGGTGAAGGAGCCCTCTCTCATGGGCAGAGTGCTGGACACCAGGGCAGCATCTCCTTGAGGACTGCTTGCCCCAGGTGCCAAGCCTGGGGGTGGATGGCAACCCCCAGTGGAAGGACCTGACAGACACATGCTGACCTGTGGGGCACATACAGCTCCGAGACATCAGGCAAATACTGAGTCCATTGCTAGCCGGAAAACAGAAGTGAACGAATCTGCAATACAAACACCAGGGCAGGATGAGTGCCCAGACCCCAAAAGAAGTGCCCACAACTCAGCACAGAAAGGACACACAGCTCAGTGGAGATATGGGCAACAGGCATTTCAGAGAGGAAACCACATTGGCCAAGGAGGACATGAGGGAAACCAAGAATCTGTGTCAAGCCCTTCCAGGTCAGCGCTGTCTGCAAACGCACAACAGGAGCAAAGTAGAACCCTCACCAAGCCTCAGAGACCCAGGTGGGGAAGGAGGCAGCACCCCCTGTGGATCAGTCTACACATCTGGGCACGTGAGGAGAACTGGTGCCAGCAGCAGGGATGGGACAGGTGTGGAGAAATGCCACGGAGCAGGGCCTCACAGCTGCCCCCATCAGCAGCCACACATCATAGGTGTCCAGTTCACTGGGCAAGGTCTAGTTCATAACCAGGATGCAGAAAGAACAGCAGCAGCCTACCTACCATTCACAGGATCCTCCCTCATGATCTGAGACCACTACCAGGAGGTTCTGGCGTGTATGGAGGTAGCTGATAACCACTCTTGGAGCAAGGACCGAGGCACCAGCATGAGGGAGTTGGGTGTGGTATTCGCTCGGGTCCCTGCAGCACTGAGGCCTCAAATCCAGGAGGCAGCCTCTGCCCCTCAATTCATAGCCGGGAGAGTTCTGCAAGGAGAGAGCATGCTAGAAGGGAAAGTACTGCTCAGAATAACATTCCCATGGCAGCAGTCGCATGGGTGCCTGGCTAATGGGAACCAGTGAGACATCGACCCTGCCTTCCTGGGACTTGGTGACCCTTGGCAGTCCAGACTTGTGCACAGCAGCCACAGTCTGGATGGAAGAACAGGGCAATGGCTTCAACAGGAAGATGCAGGGTGCCCCAGAACTACCAGATGAAAGCACGTGACACTTGGACAGACGGAAAAGGGATGTTACAGCTGTGCTTGGAAGGAGGACAGTAGGTTGTCAGGACAAGAGGAGCCAGCAGTCCAGGAGCAGGATCTGCACGATCTGAAGTGTGGGGTCCCAGATGTACTCTGCACAGAGCCCAGGGCCAGCACAGCCATCCAGAGTGCTGGGAAATGAGGAAGGAGACCTGGGACCACAGGAAGCCCCCCAGGGCACCATGGATGGGTTGGGGCTTGGGCTCAGCTGTACTTCCCATCCAGGGTTGAGGAAAGATGTGTGCGCGGTGTGACACACATCGACAGAATCTATAGAGTGTGCAACACTGGGTGGAAGAGGAGACAAGAGGGGTCCAAGCTGGTGGGGGCAGCCTAGGCTGACAGCACTGGCCCCAGGCCATGAGGCCTGAGCTCAACTAGTAGCAGTGGGGACGGGAAGAGGAGCATTTACTGTGATCAGGCATTTGGGAGGCAGGGACACAGCAGCCAGGGCGGCGGTCAGGAGCAGAATCAGGTGGTTGCCCTGGGTGGGCTGAGCCCCCAGACAAGAGGAAGAGTTCAGGAAACAGTTTTGAAGGCAAAGCTGCCTTTCTCTGAGACATCTCAGGTCCCAGGGGCAGCAGGTAACACAGGGAGGATTTTCTTCCGCATCTGCAAAAAAACAGATAGACTTGCTCAGCACTGGGCCAACAGTCCCAGGGTGGCTTGGAGGGGAGACAGCCTGGGTTTTCAGCCCAGAGATGGGGAACTCTACCCAGAGGTCATGCCTCTCTCTGCTTCCCTGGCCCCTGGGGTCCACTCTGAAGCTCAGATGCAGTCACTGAAGACACTGGGTCACGGTCACTTTGACTCTCGCCGATTCTCACGGACTGGACGCCTATGGCAAGGACTCAAAAGGGCACAGTCTGGCCTCTGCCATGAAGCTGGACAGGCTCACTCTCCGTGGGTTTCCTGGGCCCACAGCTCCATCCTTGTCAGCCACGCCCTGCCTCTGGTGGCTCCACCCCACCCAGAGCCATGCCCAAACCCCGCCCCAGCCCCAGCCAAGCCCCTTTCTGTCCCAGTCCCGCCCTGCCCCAGCCCTGAGTTGAGTCCTTCTCCAGAATCTCCACCTCAGCTCCGTCTTTCCCACACTCTTCCTCCCACACTGTTCCTCCCACCTCCTCCGCCTCTCTTCCACCAGGCCACTCACTTCCTGGTCCTCCTCTGGGTCCTGCTTCAGGCTGCTGGTCTCGAGGCTCCTCCCAGCCTGACCTTCCAGGTGCCTCAGAGCGTGACGGATCTTAGTTTGTCTCCTAGCGGACAGGGCCAGTGAGGGAATGCACCTTTGTTCGTACTTGTGTGTCTATGTAACTGCGTGCCTACGTGAGTAAGGGCAGCCATACACACCGGAAATGACAGGTGTCAGTGTTTGTGGGCACGATGAAACTGAAGCCAGCCAGTGCTGTCAGCTGTCTCGGTCCTAGTGGCGGACCACTGTCCTGCCTGGTGGCTGCAGCCCAACCATCCCAAAGTGCCCACAACTCGCTCTGCTTGCAGGAAGGCGGGACCTGCCTCGTGAGTAGATGGTACCTCCAGGCAGGGGTTTCCAGGCTCTGGGACCAGGAGTGCCTGCCAGGAGGCCAAGCGGGACATTCTGGCCCCCTCCACAGCCACAGTACCCCCCCACCACCACTGCTTTCTTTCCACATGTGCATCCCAGTAATGCCCTGGGACACATGGGAAGATGCCCCAGTCCTGCCATCCAACCTCTTACCCCGCCCCTGGACTATGACCTAACGCTAGCCCCACACTCCCGCTGGAAGGCGCCCCCCCCCCCCGACCCTGCAGGGCTCAGCTGCTTGTCCACAGTTCCCCTCCTGGTAGGGCCCAACCAGGAGTCCATGGAGGGCGGCCCACTGACGGTTGCGGCTCCCGGATCCTTCCAGAGTGGCAGTTTGAGGGGAGGAGTCATTTTCTCTTGTTCTTTGCGGGGTCTCCTGGGCTGTAAATCACAATCACTCCTGGGGTATGGGTTTATGTGCTGCAGACTGAGACATCGTGGGGTCCCTGTCCCAGCCCGGTGAGGACAGGCCAGCTGCTGTGATGAGCAGAACCCACCCTGAGGGAACCTGCACGTGTGTTTCTCATGAGTTGGGCCCTCCTGGGACCCCGTTGTCTGAGGTCCCCGGTGAGGAGAAGATGGTGGTGGCTTGTTGTCCAAGATTGCTGTATTGTCACTGGTGACTTTCTCCCTGTTCCTCTGGTCCTCGTGCAGGTGAAGATGCCCAGTCAAGCAAGCAGAAGAATGTTTTCTCCTCTGGCCACCAAGCAGGCACCTTCTGCTTCAGGCCATAGGAGTGCTTACAGCCACTTCTTGGTCAGGGATTCCACCCACACAGGTGAGATTCAGAGGCTCTCAGGAGGAAGGGGTTGGGTTGGCTGAGATACTGAATGGCACAAACTGGGCAAGCATGGAATCCAGTCACATACCCTAGTAGAAGACATAGCAATGGCAAAGTCCCAAGGGCCAGCCTTGTAACCAAGCCAGACCCAATGAACAGTGTAACCCTTTGTCACCCAGCACATGGGCAAATGTTCAACCGAATGATGATGCTCGGGACCAGGCAGTGCACGAGGACATGACCCCCTTGCCTGTGGTTGGTGGAGTGGAAACAGGGGAAGCCTTTGTGGAAGGCCGTTTGCTGGCATGTGTCAGCACCTCGGGTGTGTGCCATGTGCACTGGGCCGCTTCCTGCATGGTTCTTCAGTGAGTGTGTGGTCACATGGAGTGGCTATATTGGCATAATGAGTTTTCCCTTCCCTTCCATCAGGAGGGAAGCATCAGTAAATTGTGGGACCCCCGACAATGGGAGGTGTAAACAGACACCGTGTAAGGGTGAAAACAGACACATGAATTTTGCAGACGTGGAGGAGTGTGCTTGAGGTGCCGGGAGTGGAGAAGCCATCCCCCACTCCCCCCTTACCCCTGTGGAGAGATGTCCCGACAGACCTGACCCTCTGGCTTTATTTGCCAGCAGTCACATCAGGATTGCACCGGGTGGCTCATACTAGGAACCGTGTTGGTTCAGGAGGCTCGGCAGCCGAGGTCGAGATGTCAGCTGACGTTGGCTCTCATGAGGGCTGTGGAGTCTGTCCTATCTCTCCCCCCTCACTTCCAGGGCATTGCTGGCCTTGGTGGGTGTGTCTGGGCTTGGAGAGCTCTGCCTTCCTCTTCACCCCAGTTTCCCCGTGTTCCTGTCTGTCTCTAAATATGTCCTTTGTATGGGGACAGCCATCCTGTTAGAGGAGGGTCCATCCTAATGAGCTCACTTGACCCCCATCAGCTCTGTGAAGACCTTTCCTTTGTCTGTAAGGTCACACTGAGGTGCAATGTGAGTCCTCACACCCTGCAAAGGGTCTGAGGTAGGAACACACTGGAATGTTCCAAGGATGGAAGGATGGCCTTCATGGCTACCGGAGATGAATCCAGGGGCAAGGAGAGCAGGCCAGTAGGGTAGGAGCCAGATCATGTGGGACCTTGTGGGCCTGTGAGAACTGAGGCTCTGCTGTGCCAAATGAAGGAAAGGCCCAAAAGGCCCTGGGTTGGGTGCCCCTGGGACCTTGTTCCTGTCCTCATAGCCATGTGGAAATGGAGGCCCCTTGCGAGGTGCTGAGACCCTGCTGAGGTTCAGGCTCATGGCTCTGCTCCTCTGCCTCCAGGTCCCTCCAGTGAACGGGGACCCCCCCTCCAGGTACAGGGAAAGAAGTGCGAATGGAGATGTGTGTGTTCAGGTCCCCTGCAGTCTATGCCTCAGTGCCACTTCAGCCATTGAATGAGGTGATGGTAACCTAGTGTATTATTTGAAGTCTGAATTCTGTGATACCTGAATGGTGCCGTCCCAGGCCCTGGTAATGACATGGAGTGCACCCATCCCATTAGTTCCTGTTCTCCTTGGTTCTTTCTCGAGGCTCTGGGCAGGGGCCGGGGCATCTGCTGACAGTGGAGGCAGTGGTATGGGAAGGGCTAGGAGGAAGGTGGCTCCCAAAGGCATGGGGAAGACACTTGGCAGGGCCATCTGAGGTCCAGGGTGCCCCAGGGCCGAGTCCAGATTGGTTAGCATGGATATGCCCTTAGCATCCCTGGGCTAAGATGGGGGATCTGCAGAGCATGGGCAGTGATGGGGTTGTGGAGCTGAAGGGTGGGGTGGTGGCAGGGAGTGGGGGAAGCCAAGCCCAGGACAATGCCTGTCTGTGCTGGGAGAGGACCAGAGCCCTCTGGGCTGTGAAACCAGGGGGCTTGCCCTCCCTCTTCAGTGCTCGCAGGGTGTCAGGGCTCTCTGTCTTGGAACTCACCTTGTGCCTCTCTCCCACTGTCCCACCCTCCTTGCTGACCTCCCCACAGACTGCATGTAATGGATGGGTCCTCTGGGTCACCACCCCGCTATCAGTGGACTGTGTGGAGACGAATGGAATGAGCCAGCTCTCTCTGACCCCTGCGTTCTGTGTCAGCAGATTTGGAGGATGCTCGGGCTCGTGGGGCTGAGGTCCAGCCCAGGGCTGTGAGCTTGCAGGCCACTGAATCACACTCCTGACCTTTGTGGTTTTGTGTTTCCGCAGCCACATGAGGCCCTGGGAGCCCTAGGAGCCCTGGGAGATGAAGTTCGGCTATCTGTTCTTCCAACAGCCTTATGCGGGTTTCATTTTAAACGGTGTCAAGAACCTGGAGATGCCATGGTGGCCCATGCTACATGGTCACCAGCACTGTACCCTGGCCATCCACATGGTGTACCAGGACTGGAAAGACTCGGCCTAGTGGGAGCTGCTGGAGCAGAGGCTCAGAATGAGCCCCACCCAGATCCAGGCTTTGCTGGGGAAAAGTTCGGCCATGGAGTGATCGTGGGTAAGTGACACCCTGCCCCCTGCTGCCTACATGGGCCCTGGCACTGCCCTGAATCTCAGCTGGGTTGTACTTGTTTGTTTTCTGTTGAACTAGTTGGTGGGGTTGGGCGTGGGTGCTGAGGTTTTTTCAGAGGGACAGCAAGGGTCCATGGGCTGGGAACTGGTGGCACAAGGTGCCTGATCACCACTCTGGGCCTCAGTCCCCGTTTGTGCTTGAGGCAGAGGCGCATCCAGGACTGCACATGGCACTTGTCTGTTTGTATGTGTGTGTCCCCACATGTGTGTCTGTGTGCCTGGCAGAGACCATGAGAAGCAGTAAAGCACCCAGCCTGGGTTCCATCCCCACATCGCCTGAAGCTGGGCCTGAGCAAGTCCCCTGACTCTCCAGGGGTGAGGCCCCACAGCAACACCTGTCTGCTGGTAAATCCCTTGGGGACCTCATGTCTGCTGGCCCCCGCTGGGGACCTCATGCTCTGTCCCTTCGGCCTGCAGTGGACAGACTGAAAGCTGCCCATGTCCTGGTGGGTTCCTGGAGCACCAGGCCTCTCCCTTTCATTTCACACCCTCCCTCGCTTGGCCTCGCCCCGAGTTCCCTTTGCCGAGGTGAGCCCTCAGCCAGAGGACCCAGTTCACCTCAGGTTCCCTCTATGATACAGTCTTAGTCTCAAGAAGGTGCAACTTTGAATGACCTTGTTCTCATTCTGTGTCCTGTCTTTGCACGCAGGTCTGTGGTCATTGGGGGCACTTTGCTGTGCCTAGAAAACCTAGGTCCCAACCAGGTGCAGGAGCTGGAGAATCAAGCCCTGCTACCCAACCTGCGACAGAGTACATGACTGCGCTGGCCAACCCCCGCTGGCTGTTGCCGCCCGTCCCTGGGAGAGGCAAGAAGGATATCTTCCAGGTGGACATCCCCCAGCACCTGATCCCCTTTGGGCAGGAGGCCTGTCCAGACTGGGCTTTCGAGAGGAAAGTGACCAAGAGACCAGCACATGGTAATACCATGCAGTCAGCACCACGCTCTGGACTTGCCCATCTGGTTGTGTCTGAATTGGCCCTGCACTGCAGTGCCCAGTTGGTGCGGGGCTGGGGGCAGGGACTCCCCTTGCGTGATGCTGCTCTGGACTCAGCGAGAGACTCCAGGACTCTGAGCTCTATGAATTGATGGTGTTGCCACTTATTTTGGCCCTGCTGAGTCTGGGTGGTTGAGAGAAATGTGTTGTTAGGAAACTGGTTAGTGTTTTTCCCTCTCTGTTCTGGTCCAAATTCCTAATGTTGGAACAGTGTCCAGTGGGTGATAGGGGAAGGCCAGGGGCGGGGCTGAGCATAAGCAGGCAAGAGGCCTGCAAGCCCAGAAACAGGCCGTGGTTTGTCCTTGCATGTGACACTTTTCCTACTGTAAAGTGTTCCTTGGCTCTCAAATTATGTGTTGGACGCAGTGCCTGGCCGCCTCACATCCAAAGATAGGCTTCTTTTTTTTTTTTTAATTTTATTTTATTTTTAAACTTTACATAATTGTATTAGTTTTGCCAAATATCAAAATGAATCTGCCACAGGTATACATGTGTTCCCCATCCTGAACCCTCCTCCCTCCTCCCTCACCATACCATCCCTCTGGGTCGTCCCAGTGCACCAGCCCCAAGCATCCAGTAAAGATAGGCTTCTAAATACACCCGTGAGGGCAGAGTGACAAGGGCTGGTGTTCACCTTGTGGAAACCTTGTACTTGTCTTTGGCTTTGGGGTAATGTGTTTGCAAGGCACCTAGTGGCTGGGGTGACCCTGCTTTCCAGTGAGCCTCTTGAGGAGGCCCCTGGATAGGGAGCTGAGATGCTCAGCTGCTGATCAGAAACTTGTGACATCACTGGGGGATCCTTGAGGAGCCTCTTCTGCTGCAGGGTGTATGACTCATGGAAGGTGACACACCCAAGGTCAGGAGCCCAGCTGAGCCATCTGCTGAGCAGCAGGCAAGGCCCAGGGACCAGTCCATCCTGGGTTCGCCTCAGCACTCGGCTCATGGGTCAGAAACTTGGATGAGCCTGTGAAATGCTGCTGTTTCAGATGAAAATGGACCATGGGGACAAGACTGAAGATTGCCTGGGGCATGGGCTTCCAGCCTCTTCGAGCTCACCCTGTGCCATGTGTGAATACAATGGACAGATAGAAAGAACACAGACTCGTAGTTCTCGTTTGATAGTTTATTTACTCCAATGGAGTTTTGCTTGACTTTATTAGAGCCAGAAATCCATTTTTAATTATAAGAGAGTGCTTTTGAGTGTCCCTAGGGATCTGGCAGCTCAGGGATTGGGCTTGTTCTTGAGCTGCTCACAGAGGGCACACTTATAATCTGAGGATACTCCCTGCTCATCCTCCGCCTCAGGGGTCTCATCTGGTGCCATGACTAAAAGGCCCGCCATCAGAATGGAGTAACAGGTGTTGTACAAAGTCATCACCGATTCATAATCTGGGTACACCAGGGGCTCTCGGGCAGTTTCCCTGGGCTGTCCCTTTCAGCAGTAGCCGAGGGCACAGATATGGCACTGCTGGATGTGCCCTCTCCAGCCACCCTGCTGGAGCCACCCTGCTCATTGGGGAGATGGCTTCCCCCAGCCCACTTGGCTACACTGCCCACAGACCAAAGGTCAGAATACACAAATGAGCACTGGCTGGGGGTTCTGCGAGCAGTTGGCATCCCCTTCTGGACTTTGTTGCCAGCCTTTTGGGTGAACTCGTTGTGGTGGAATTGAGGAGAGTGTCTGGTTGCCACCACTCGCTTCTTTCTCTTTGGAGTTGTTGTTGTGCCAGTGGCAGGCTGAGAAGTTGTTCTGGGGTTGCCTGTCCTCAGGATGTTCTGCAGAAGCAGAGGCTTGTCTCTCTGAAAATTGGAGTTTCGATAGATCTGAAAGGAAATGAATCACTTTAGGCATGAGAGGGGAGAAGAGCCCTTCCTCACCACCCTCCTCCCCACAACAGTCCGGGCCATGCCTAAGTATGAAGACAAGATCTCTTCATTCCTGGCAGCTTATGAGGCCCTAGCATGTCACTTCCTAGGGCTCGCCCAGGGCCGTCTTCACTTGAGGTGTTACTGGCCCTCCCTGACATCAAGTGGCCCCTCAGTGTCTGGAGTCACCCCCATGAATCCTGTCTAAGAGGGGTGGTGGAACACAACAGATCCTGCTTTCTCTTCTTTCCTTAACCACCCTCTCATGAGAACAACATTCTCCTGGGAAATGAAACCCGTCCAGCACTCAGCTCATCTAGTCTAGTCTCCCCAAAAGGGCTTTCTACGTTACCAGGAGCTTCTTCCCTGCAGAGTGACTCGAAGGGCGGACTTTCCTGAACCCGTACAGGTTCAGTTCACGGATGAAGCTCTTGATGCTGTCTGTCTCGAAGATCTGGTCCATGCCTCTGCGCTGGAGTACCTCTATCTGGAAGAGATCTGCCTCGATGACCACTGTATCTCCCTCATCGTTCCAGTGCACAGACGTGAAGGCTGCATCCTCCACAATCCTCCAGAGCTTCCTGGGGAAGGACAGCCCAAGGATGGCGTTGTTCTCTTCCTCTTTGGCCATTTCTGGGTTCGGGCCCTGTGGGCGTGGATTGTCATGGAGGCCTGGATCTGGGCTCTTGGGCTGGTCACCCTTCTTCTCCAAAGCCTCCCCTGAATCCAGGGTTGGATCTGGGGAGGAATCACGGGTGTCCCCTGCTGCAGGCTCCCCGTCAGTTGATAGGATCAGCAGGGCTGCCCGTGACTCATGGGAACTCTGACTAGCCATGGAGCCAGTCTAGCTAAGGAGCACTATCTATCCAAGCGCGAGTGCTCAGGGAAAACGGGCCTCAGACCATGGTCGGGGTGCCCCATAAATACTCTCTGGAGATTCTAGAATCTGGGTCTTGGGACAGGCAGCCAATTAAGTGGTCAGCTTCCTTAACTGTTTCATGATGTCACAGAGGTTATGTGGAGAGGCAGCCCTGGACCTGTGTGGGGGAGGGGGTCTGGGGATGGAGATGGGATCCCCAGCTTGGCTGTTGTCTGACAGTACAGAAAATTATTTTTCAGGTTGCCTACAAGGGCTCCCTTCTGCTGCCAGGCACATTGTTTCAGGAGCCAGGCCCTGGCTGGGTTGACAAATGTGTCCCTAACTTCACTCCCCTCACTAACAACATACAGGCCTGTGGCTGGCTTCTGCTGAAGGGCCAGGCCCTAGCGAGTCCTAGGTCTGCTACCACCAAGAGAGATCCCAGGAGTCAGATGGGCCCCTGGTGACTGTCCCTCACAGAAGATGGGGTCCGTAGCAGGCTGATTTCCCTTACCTGAGTTGGTGGCTCCCCCATCCTTCCCCCTCTTCTAGCTTTGTTGTCTTCTGGCTGTTGCTGCTGGTTGGTTGGTCCCGCTCAGTTGGCCCCAAAGTCAGAGTCCTGTTGTCTTGCCCCCACAACCCCCCAGGTCGAGCTCTCCCCATAGTAGGGCTGTGCTCGAGCACAGTGGAGCGACCTCATATTCCACATGACTGTTCCCAATCTCCTGAGACACAGATTCCCCAGGATGTCATGTGGGAGGGCAAAGCTAGGTGCTCCACTGAGCTCACAGCCTCCCGAGCTCTGCCCACACACAGGTATCATCCCACTGCAGATGATAGACTGTTGTCTTCAGTTTCCAATTTTTCCCATAAACACCACTTTGGTGGCCCTAGAGTATTCACTTTGGGAACACATGTGCTTTTCCCATCCCCTTCCCAGAGCCTCAGATTCAGCCTCCCTGCAGGCTGTTTCAAAAGCCCTGTTTCCTGTCCTCAGTGGGGTGGTTGGGCTTCTGCTACCCCTGGTCCTGGCAATCCATGTCCAATTTGGGTCACTTTGGGTACCTTCCCTTTGAAGGACTTGATCGGGGGCTCAAGGTACAGCCAGTTCTGTTGAAAACAGCCACTTCACTGGTCCTCTCCAAGGCCAGCTCTGATCTTCCCCACCCCTGCCCCTGTCCCCACCACCACTGTGGACCTGTTCTCTGTTACCCAGATGACAGGCCCATCGAATGATTTTATGGGTTAGGTGCTTTACAAGGGCCCTCCTTTACACACTCACTCCAAGGAACATGTCTAAGTTGTTGAGCGAGATGTGACCAAAGGACGCCCTCGTCAACCTGTATTTGAAAAAGTATGAGAATCCGGGTGTGGGACTGGATGAAACCTGAGTGAGTCACCGGTCTATACCACATGTGGGCAGTAGAGCAGTGGGTTTGGAGATGCGTGTTCTCTGGTATTTGTGGGCCACTGTTCTTGAAAATCACTGTGTAGGAAACAGACTGGTACCTTGGAAAGGCCCGTATTTGAGGACCCTAGGGCATTGTCTCCCAGTTCTGCCAGTAGCAGGGTCATTTTCCCTGTGTGAGGACCACAGCCCGGTATCTGAAAGGGGTGAGCTAAGAGGGTGTGGAAGAAGCTCTCCCAGAGGCCTTTCTGCCTAATGACTGGCGGCATGGATGAGATTCAGGGTTCGAATTTGGCTTCTTCATGGCCTTTCTGCTTAAAAGCAGGTTGACAAAGCTTTGCTTCCAGCCAGTTCATCTGACTGGGACATGACTCTGGAGGCTATAAACGTTGGTGGGGGCCTCTGGTGGCTCCTCTGAAGGAGACAGAAGGTCCTGGTATCTGTGGGCAGCCTGACTAGCTGGTCTTTCTTGCTCCCTCCCACGCTTTGGGCCCCTCCTCACCCGCTGGGTCCTGAGGGAGCTGCCTTTTCTGGTCCCCCTCCTCCAGGAAGCACCCAGGCCCTGGCAGTGTGTTTGTGTGTCGCCAAGGAGGTATTTGTCAGCCGTGGCTCGAGACACTTGTGTTGTGCGCACACAAGCCCTCCTGACGTCCAAGGCCTGCCTTTCTCTGCCTCACTCTCCTGCCCCCGTGCTTAGTGTCCACCCCCTGGTTTCCCCAGCCCAAAGGCCCTCCTACTGCTCCCCTCCCTCACTGCAGCTTGGGAGACCTGGAGCCTCAGGGATCCACCTGTGTTCCCTTCCCTCCCATATCGGAGGAGCCTCCTGTAGAGTCTTATCCCAGTGGGAACTGGGACCATACAGTCAGGCTTTCCCTCCCTCCTGCTCAGTGATGACCTGGTCAGCCTGGCAGGTTCAGTTGGGCAGGAGGCCCCATGGCAGCAGCAGGGACAGGGTGCCACCCTCAGGCTGGAGGCGCTGGGACTGGACAGAGATGCCAGCCCCAAGCAGAGTCAGTTCTCAGCAAAGCACAGAGCAGCCCCACAGGGCTTCTGATTCTCCTTGTCCCCTTCCTTCCACAGGCCTGATTTTTGTCACCTCAGAGGCATCGTGTAGCACTGAGAAGAGGAAGGTATGAGAAGTCGCAAGGTCAGGTCGTGGCCTGGGGTGGGCAGGAAAGGTGGGGGCACCAGAGGAATAGAGAACAGGGCTTTGAGCCCACCGCGGCCCTCACTAGCATGTGATCCTGGGAAGATGGCCAAGCCCCGTGGCCTCAGTTCTTCATCTGGGAGGCGAGCACGTGTGAGGAGCCTCGTGTATTGGGTTGCAGGATGGACATAAGGGATGAGACAGAGCTCGCAGGGCCTGGCAACAGTTGACCCTGTGATAACAGGGCAGGAATCTTTCACACTGTTGCCCCCAGAAAATCCTCCACTGTCCACTGGATGGGGTTGGCTACTTTGTGGTCCAGGGAAGGTTAGAGAATATGCACCTCAATAGGATGTGGAATTCCTAATTAGCCAAACAGGATGTTTCATAAATAAAACTAAGAAACTTTTGTACTTAGACTGTAGTGGATCATAGTGTTAGTCGCTCAGTCATATCTGATTCTACAACTCCATTGACTATAGATTGCCAGGATCCTCTGTCCATGGAATTCTCCAGACAAGAATAGTGGAGTGAGTTGCCATGCCCTTCTCCAGGGGGATCTTCCTGACCCAGGGATTGAACCCAGGACTCCCACAATGCAAACAGATTCTTCATTGTATGGGCTACCCAGAAAGGCCCATTTCCAGTTAGAGGACCTGTAAAATTTGGGTGTGGAGGAGTGTTCCAGCAGGACCCAAGCAGCTCCAGGAAACAGAAGCAGGAACCACTCTTTGCATGTGTCCCAGGTGGTGTTGCATCCAAACACTTACCTTCTGTCATTGCAGCACCAATAAATGTGGAGTCTTTGATTACAATGCCCAATTACAATGAAGATAATTGAAAGCTAGTTAACACCTTGAGTTCTGGGCCCCCAGGACCAGGAAAGAGAGGGTCAGTCCTTGGATTTCTGGGCATCACTTCAAGGGAGTGAGATGGGAGTTCTTCGGGATTCCTAGCAGATAATGGGTAGAAAACACCTGCACCATCCTTGTGGTCAGCAGCAAAGTGACAAGAGCTAGGACCCCTTCCATGCTGCCCCCAAAAGAGATCTCTCTGGGCTTTATTCAAGAGCCAAAAGGACACCTTACAGCAATGTCCCATTTCCCCTCCCTCCCATGTGGGATGCACCTCATGTGACTGTGGTTCCTAGACCATCGCTCTAGGTATGGGAGTGTCCTGCTTCTCCCAGTGTCCCCACTGCTAACACAGGGCCTTTCATGGAGCAGAGGCTCCATAAAGGTCTTTTCAATAAATGTGCCAGGGAGGAAGGGGCTGCTCGACTCAGATGAATTGCTACTTCTTTTGATAACCCAGGAAAATCCACATAAACTGAGATCCCTTAGCTGTACCAAATGAACACACACAAGGTATAAGAAGCAAGAATTCACTACTATCACTTTTTATTTTCTAATTTTTCCACCAACTATATCACTGCTAAATAAATTCACATTTCCAAAATCATTCTAATTCCATGTTATCTTGTGCAGGACCACAGAATAAAATGGAAGTGTTCCTACTCTCTCTTACAGAACAGGAAAACTCTTCATCTTGAACTGGTTAAGTACAAACACAGTGTGATGATCAACGTCATTGACATAGTTAGATACTGGAATGCATTGTCTTCTATAAAAAGGAATAACATTTGAAAAATTCCTAAAGAAAACAGAGATGAGCCTCCATGTGATTGTAGAGAACAGGAACACAAAGATGCCACACACCGGGTTCCCCCAACGGGCCCGGACCTTCACTGCTGAGAAGGCTGACTGTTTCCTCTTCAATAACAAAGGGAAGAATCAGCCTCCTTTCCTGCCCCCTAGGACAAGCTGTTGGACATGGGCCCAGAAGGAGCCTGGCTGCTGCTCTGGCTCAGAGTCCTCTTTCCTCCTCCCTAGCAGCCTTTGCAGAGGGGTTGGAAGGAGCTGGGACCCCTTCAACCAACTCTGTCCAGATATTCCAGGTCTTTAAACTTTCTGGTCTCCACATAGCCCTGGGGACCCCACAGGAACTCGGAGCAAGCAGGGTCATCATCAGGCACCTGCCGGTACACCAGGTACCCCTCCCGCACCCACACTTGGGTGAGCAGCTCCCTGGGCTCCCCATAGATGAAGTGTTCTTACCGAGACACACCCCCATCCTGCTGAGTGCTCCCCAGATCTCCTCCTCAAGGGCGTGGCCATCCTCCACAGCAATCAGGCACAGGATCACCACCAGGAGGCCGGCCTTGGGAAACCTCTGCCATCACTCAACATCTCACTGAGGGTGAGGCCCAGGGAGGGGACCAGGATATAGGTGTGCTCACTGGGGTCCACCTCCTTCACCTCCAAGCCAAAGACCAGCTGCAAATACTCTGAGGATTGAACAAAGACCACCAGGAAATGGTCCTGGTAATGTTTGAGCACACTGTTCAGCACTTCTGCCTTTGTTATTGGCTCCTTGGCAAGACACCTGCTGAGCAGGAATTGCACCAGCTCATTCTTCTTCACCCCCAGTGCATCTCAGAGCCAGGATCTGGCATCTTCCTGGTCACGTGAAGTGCTTAGCACTTCATCTTGCCTGCTGAGGCCATGCTCTTCATATTGGCTCCCCGGACTAGCAGCCATGGCATTGGGAAAGGGCCAGACACCCAGAGGGCTCTGGGGGAGACTGGGTGTTGCAGCAGCAGCCACTTCCTCCAGAGTACCCCTGACCGGGAGAAGGAGAAGGTAGCTGCATCTCCTTCCTTTACTTGCTCCTCTTCCCTCCACCTGCTGCTGCTGCTGGTCCTCCTCCTCCTTCTCCACCTCCTGCTCCTCTTCATCCTCCTCCTCCTCCAACTCCTCCTCCACCTCCTTCTCCTCACCCCAAATGAACTGTGCCTCCATCAGGCCCTCTTCCTTTCTTGGATCCTGAAAGACTCTCTCAGGCTGGCAGAGCTCATGCATCCCTTGCATGATGACCAGGGCTGACGTGCAGACAGGAGTGAGGCAGGGGGACACACGGGGATCCTGGGCCTGCGGGAGAGGGTGGTTGTGAGCGTCCTCGGGTGAGAAATACACCCTGGGTGGTCTGACTCAGGCCACTTACAAGTCTCCCCTTGAGGGGTGCTCTCAGGCCTCATAGAGGAGCTCCTCCTAAGCTGCCTAACCCCTGGCTACCTGAAGGAGGACGTGAGGTGGCTCACCAGTGTGCAGTCAGCACAGCTTGAGGTTGTGGGGCTGACATGGTGGGGAGGATTAGGGCCTTTTGGTGTCCCCACTGTTCTGGGATGTGGAGTCCCTGGTGCACACTCAGGGTAGCCAACTCACCTTGACTCTTGGCACTGCCTGGACCTCCTCAGCTCTCTGACCTATGGAATTGGGCCTCAGACATCTGCCTACGCCTCCTGTTTCTTGGAGCCCCTGTGAGAGAAATGGAGGGACACCTCAGGAGTAGATTGTGGCACAGACTTGGGCTTTCTGTGCTGGTAGGAGGGGTGGACACTGTGAGGCCCCCACAGGCCACCACGCACAGGGTGGGTGGTCCTCTCGGGGCTTTCTTGTAGTGCCCCCTTTCCCCTGGCACAGCCTGGACCCTCCCCTATGGGGACTTGCAGGGTAGTAACCAGCTGTGAGGGAGCGAGAGGTCTCAGACCAGAAGGTATGTTTAAGCAGGGCAGGACACTCTACTGATGGTGATGGCACAGATGGCACGTTGGAGGTAGCCTGGATCTCTGTAAGCAGCCAGCCTGAAGATTTGCTCCTTTTGTTATTTTTCTAACCAGAACATGCTCCTCTTGTCCTTCTGTGGCAGAGGTTGCAGTGCTGGGAGAGGGGAGTGTACATACTTGAGGGAACACAGCCATATCTGGCCTGATATTCAGGGCTTCTGCTCCAGAAACTTGGGATCCCACCCTGCCCGCAATAGGACAGTTAAAGCCACTGAGGAAAAGGAACTCTCTGCCTCACATCTGGCTTCAGATCTGGTACCACTGAACTTCCCAGCCATAGGTGCTGGCACACCCTAAGGAAAGATGTGACTTGTGGTCCATCAAATCCAGCCCCATCCCCACCCCCAAACCCCGCTGACTATGGTACAGACTGTACAGTGATGCTCCCCCACAAGATCACCCCTTCAAGACCATAATAGATAATTGATGCACTTAAATTCAGAGAGGCAGAGACAAATGGGAAGACAGATCGACTGGTCTCCACTGAAAAACTGAGAGGAAGTCAGTTCAGTTTGTCAGTCGTGTCTGATTCTTTGCGACACCATGAACCACAGCACACCAGGCCTCCCTGTCCATCATCAACACGCGGAGTCCACCCAAACCCATGTCCATTGAGTTGGTGATGCCATCTAACCATCTCTTCCTCTGTTGTCCCCTTCTCCTCCTACTCTCAATATTTCCCAGAATCAGGGTCTTTACCAATGAGTCAGCTCTTCACATCAGGTGGCCAAAATATTGGAGTTTCAGTTTCAACATCAGTCTTTCCAATGAACACTCAGGACTGATATCCTTTAGGATGGACTGGTTGGATCGCCTTGCAGTCCAAGGAACTCTCAAGGATCTTCTCCAACACCACATTTCAAAAGGATCAATTTTTGGCACTCAGCTTTTTTATACTCCAACTCTCAATCCATACCTGACCACTGGAAATACCATAGCCTTGACTAGACAGACCTTTGTTCCAAAAGTCATGTTTCTGGGTTTTATTTTTTATCTTTAATATAAATTTATCTAATTTAATGGGAGGTTAATTACTTTACATATGGTATTCGTTTTGCCATACCTCAACAGGAACCTGCCACAGTTGTACATGTGTTCCCCATCCTGTACCCCCCTCCCACTTCCCTCCCCGTACCATCCCTCTGGGTCATCCCAGTGCAAGTGTGCTGTATCATGCCTCGAACCTGGACTGGCGATTCATTTCATATATGATATTCTACATGTTTCAATGCCATTCTGCCAAATCACCCCACCCTCTCCCACATAGTCTATGCTTTTTAATATGCTCTTTGGCTAGTCAAAACTCTACTTCCATGGACTAAGCTTCCTTTAATTTCATGGCTGCAGTCACCATCTGCAGAGATTTTGGAGCCCAGAAAAATAAACTCAGCCACTGTTTCCACTGTTTCCCCATCTACTTCCCGTGAATTGATGGGACCAGATGCCATGATCTTCGCTTTCTGAATGTTGAGCTTTAAGCCAACTTTTTCACTCTCTTCTTTCACTTTCATCAAGAGGCTCTTTAGTTCTTCTTCACTTTCTGCCATAACGGTGGTGTCTTCTGTATATCTGAGCTTATTGATATTTCCCCCCGGCAATTTTGATTCAAGCTTGTGCTTCCTCCAGCCTAGCGTTTCTCATGATGCACTCTGCATATAAATTAAATAAGCAGAGTGACAATATATAGCCTTGATGTACTTTTCCCTACTTGGAACAGTCTGTTGTTCCTTGTCCAGTTCCAGCTGTTGCTTCCTGCCCTGCATAGAGGTTTCTCAAGAGGCTGGACAGATGGTCTGGTATTCCCATCTCTTTCAGAATTTTCCACCGTTTACTGTCATCCACACAGTCAAAGGCTTTGGCATAGTCAATAAAGCACAAATAGATATTTTTTATGGAACTCTCTTGCTTTTTCCATGATCCAGTGGATGTTGGCAATTTGATCTCTGATTCCTTTGTCTTTTCTATAACCAGCTTGAACCTCTGGAAGTTCATGATTCACATATTGCTGAAGCCTGCTTTGGAGAATTTTAAGAATTACTCTACTGGCATGTGAGATGAGTGCAATTGTGCGGTAGTTTGAGCATTCTTTGGCGTTGCCTTTCTTAGGAATTGGAGTGAAAACTGACCTTTTCCAGTCCCGTGGCCACTGTTGAGTTTTCCAAATTAGCTGGCATATTGAGTGCAGCGCTTTCACTGCATCATCTTTCAGGATTTGAAATAGCTCAATTGGAATTTCATCACCTCCACTAGCTTTGTTCCTAGTGATGCTTCTAAGGCCCACTTGACTTCACATTCCAGGATGTCTGGCCCTAGGTGTGTGATCACAAAATCATGATTATCTGGGTCATGAAGATTTTTTTGTGTGTGTGTACATTTCTTCTGAGTACTCTTAGGGCCTCTTCTTAATATCTTCTGCTTCTGTTAGGTCCATACCATTTCTGTTCTTTATCGAGCACATCTTTGCATTAAATGCTCCCTTGCTATCTCGAATTTTCCTGAAGAGATGTCTAGTCTTTCCCAATCTGCTGTTTTCTTCTATTTCTTTGCATTGATCACTGAGGAAGGCTTTCTTATCTCTTCTTGTTCTTCTTTGGAACTCTGCATTCAGATGCTTATATCTTTCCTTTTCTCCTGTGCTTTTCGCTTCTCTTCTTTTCACAACTAATTGTAAAGCCTCCCCAGAGAGCCCTTTTGCTTTTTGGCATTTCTTTTCCTTGGGGATGGTCTTGATCCCGGTCTCCTGTACAATGTCTTGAACCTCCGTCCATAGTTTATCAGGCACTCTATTTGTCCGGTCTAATCCCTAAAATCTATTTCTCACTTACACTGTATAATCATAAAGGATTGGATTTACATCATACCTGAATATTCTAGTGGTTTTCCCTACTTTCTTCAATTTACATCTGAATTTGGGAGGAGCCAAGATGGCGGAGGAGTAGGACGGGGAGAACACTTTCTCCTCCACAAATTCATCAAAAGAGCATTTAAACGTCGAGTAAATTCCACAAAACAACTTCTGAATGCCGGCAGAGGACATCAGGCACCCAGAAAAGCAGCCCAACTCTTCGAAAGGAGGTAGGAAAAAATATGAAAGACAAAAAAAGAGACAAAAGAGGGAGGGACGGAGTTCCATCCCGGGAAGGGAGTCTTAAAAAGAGAGAAGTTTCCAAACACCAGGAAACCTTCTCACTGCCAAATCTGTGCCGAGCTTTGGAAGCACAGAGGCAACATAAAAGGGAGAAAAAAAAATAATAAACAATTAAAAATCGCAGACTGTGAGCCCTACGGTAACTCCCCCAGCAGAGAAGCAGCGCCGATGCCTGCACACGTCATTAGCAAGCGGGGGCTGGGCAGGGAAGCGCGGCGCGGGCTGTGTCCCTTAGAGTAAGAATCGGGCCGAATGTCCTGAGCGCTATCTGAGCGAAATAATTTGGGCTAGCAAACCAGACTGTGGGATATCTACCACGCGAAAAGCCAGCCCTAACCTAAGACACCGCCAGGCCCGCGCACAGAACAAAGGACTGAACAGAGATAGCCGGTTGCAGACCTTCCCCCTCCGGTGACAGGCAGCCAGAGCCTTAAGGGGGCAATTGCAGCCCAAGAGAGACACTATCTATAAAACTGTAAGCAGGCTTCTTTGCTAACTAAAACTTCTTGGGGGTCTGGATGGTCAACATCTGCCTGAGAAAGTGCGCCGGTTTTACACCCAGATAACCGAGTGGCGGGGAGGCGATAGGTCGCAGCATTGGTGCCCGCCAAACACATCACCTGAGCTGCTCGGATCTGGGAAGAGCACAAAACGCAGGCCCAACCGAGTCTGCGCCTCTGAGGACTACCCGAGTGCCTGAACCTGAGCGGCTTGGACCTGGGAGCTCAGCCCAGGGCCGGCCTCTGATTGTTCCCGGCAGAACAACCTAGAGCCCGAGCAGTGTGGGCAGGGAGGCTACATGCGCCGGGAGCGGGGGCAGACCCAGTGTGGCTGAGGCACTGCGAGCACATGCCAATGTTATCTGTTTGCAGCATCCCTCCCTCCCTCCCCACAGCGCGGCTGAACAAGTGAGCCTAAATAAAATAAAAAAAAATAGTGTCTTCCACCGTCCCCTTTGTGTCAGGGCGGGAACCAGACACTGAAGAGACCAGCAAACAGAAGAAGCTATAACAGAGGGAAACGCCTTGGAAGCTACAGGCCATAGATAAAAACCCTGTGGTTACTACGGACTACATAGGAAGGGGCCTATAGATCTTGAGAAATATAAGTCAGACCAAGGAACTAGCCAAAAATGAACTGAACCCACAATACTCACAACAAAACCAGAGAAAGACCTAGATATATTTTTACTATTTATACGATCAATCTTTCTTTCTTTTTCTTTTTTTTAATTATTAAAAAAAAAATTTAAGTCCTCTATTGTCCTTTAATTTTCACGTTTATAACTATTACTTTGCAAAAAAAAAAAAGACCCTATTTTTTTTTTCTTCTTCAGCAAACTTCATATATATATTTTATAATTTTTTGACCGTGTTTTGTTTTGTTTCTTCTTTTCTTTAACATTGTATTTTTGAAATTCCAAACTCTACTCTAGATTTTTAATTTTAGCCTTTTGGTATATGCTATCAATTTTGTACCTATAGTTTTTTTCATAATTTCTGTGACTTTTTTTTTCCCTCTATTTCTTTCTCTTCTTCTTTTGTATAACATCGTATATCTGCAATTCCAAGCTCTACTCAAGATTTTTAATATATGATTTTTGGAATTTGATATCAATTTTGTACCTGTATTTTCTTTATAATTTTTGCGACATTGTTTTTGTTGGTTTGTTTGTTTTCTCTCTTTATTTTTCTTCTTTTTTTTAACATTGTATTTTTGAAATTCCAAACTCTACTCTAGATTTTTAACTTTTGCTTTTTGATATTAGTTATCAATTTTGTACCTGTAGTTTCTTTATAATTTTTGCGACCTTGTTTGTTTTTCTTTGTTCGTTTTTTCTCTCTTTCTTTTCCTTCTTCTTTTCTTTAACATCGTATTTTTGAAATTCCAAACTCCACTCTAGATTTTTAATTTTAGCCTTTTGGTATATGTTATCAATTTTGTACCTATAGTTTTTTTTTATAATTTCTGTGACTTTTTTTCTTTTTTTTTTCCCTCTGTTTCTTTCTCTTCTTCTTTTATATAACATCATATATCTGCAATTCCAAACTCAACTCAAGATTTTTAATTTATGCTTTTTGGTATTTGATATCAATTTTGTACCTGTATTTTCTTTATAATTTTTGCAACATTGTTTTTGTTGGTTTGTTTGTTTTCTCTCTTTATTTTTCTTCTTCTTCTTCTTTTTTTTAACATTGTATTTTTGAAATTCCAAACTCTACTCTAGATTTTTAATTTTTGCTTTTTGATATTAGTTATCAATTTTGTACCTGTAGTTTCTTTATAATTTTTGCAACCTTGTTTGTTTTTCTTTTTTCGTTTTTTTCTCTTTCTTTTCCTTCTTCTTTTCATTAACATCACATTTTTGAAATTCCAAACTCTACTCTAGATTTTTAATTTTTGCTTTTATGTATTTGTTACCAATTTTGTACCTTTAAAAAACCCAATCCTCAGGACACATTTTTCACTAGGGAACGAGATTACTGGCTTGACTGCTCTCTCTCCCTTTGGACTCTCCGTTTTCTCCATCAGGTCGCCTGTATCTCCTCCCTAACCCCTCTCTACTCTACCCAACTCTGTGAATTTCTGTGCGTTCCAGATGGTGAAGAACACTTAGGGAACTGATTACTGGCTGGACCTGTCTCCCTCCTTTTCATTTCCCCTTTTTATCCTTCTGGCAACCTCTGTATCCTGCCTCCTCCTTCTCTTCTCTGTATAACTCCATGAACATCTCTGAGCGGTCCAGTTGTGGAGTGCACATAAGGAAGTGACTACTGGCTAGCCCACTGGCTAGCCCACTCTCTCCACTATTGATTCCACCTCATCTCATTTGGGTCACCTCTAAGTCCCTCCTCCCACTTCTCTTCTTCATGTAATGCTGTGAACCTCTCTGAGTGACCCTCACAGTAGAGAAACTTTTCATCTTTAACGTAGATGTTTTATGAATGGTGCTGTATAGAAGGAGAAGTTTTGAAACTACTGTAAAAATAAGACTGATAACTGGAAGTAGGAGGCTTAAGTCCAAACCCTGACTCCAGGGAACTCCTGACTCCAAGGAACATTAATTGACAGGAGCTCATCAATGCCTCCATACCAACACTGAAACCAAACACCACACAAGGGCCAACAAGTTCCAGGGAAAGACATACCAAGCAAATTCTCCAGCAACAAAGGAACACAGCCCTGAGCTTCAAGATACAGGCTGCCCAAAGTCACCCCAGAACCATAGACATCTCATAACTCATTACTGGACATTTCATTACACTCCAGAGAGAAGAAATACAGCTCCATCCACCAGAACATCGACACAAGCTTCCCTAACCAGGAAACCTTGACAAGCCACCTGTACAAACCCACACACAGTGAGGAAACGCCACAATAAAGAGAACTCCACAAACTGCCAGAATACAGAAAGGACACCCCAAACTCAGCAATTTAAACAAGATGAAGAGACAGACGACTACCCAGCAGATAAAGGAACAGGATAAATGCCCACCAAACAAAACAAAAGAGGAAGAGATAGGGAACCTACCTGATAAAGAATTCGGAATAATGATAGTGAAATTGATCCAAAATCTTGAAATTAAAATGGAATCACAGATAAATAGCCTGGAGGCAAGGATTGAGAAGATGCAAGAAAGGTTTAACAAGGACCTAGAAGAAATAAAAGAGAGCCAATATATAATGAAAATGCAATAAATGAAATTAAAAACACTCTGGAGGCAACAAATAGTAGAATAACAGAGGCAGAAGATAGCATTGGTGAATTAGAAGATAGAATGGTAGAAATAAATGAATCAGAGAGGATAAAAGAAAAACTAATTAAAAGAAATGAGAACAATTTCAGAGACCTCCAGGACAATATTAAACGCTACAACATTCGAATCATAGGGGTCCCAGAAGAAGAAGACAAAAAGAAAGACCATGAGAAAATACTTGAGGAGATAATGGTTGAAAACTTCCCTAAAATGGGGAAGGAAATAACCACCCAAGTCCAAGAAACCCAGAGAGTCCCAAACAGGAGAAACCCAAGGTGAAAAACCCCAAGACACATATTAATCAAATTAACAAAGATCAAACACAAAGAACAAATATTAAAGACAGCAAGGGAAAAACAACAAATAACACACAAGGGAATACCCATAAGGATAACAGCTGATCTTTCAAAAGAAACTCTTCAAGCCAGGAGGGAATGGCAAGACATACTTAAAATGATGAAAGAAAATAACCTACAGCCCAGATTATTGTACCCAGCAAGGATCTCATTCAAATATGAAGGAGAAATCAAAAGCTTTTCAGACAAGCAAAAGCTGAGAGAATTCTGCACCACCAAACCAGCTCTCCAACAAATACTAAAGGATATTCTCTAGACAGGAAACACAAAAACGGTGTATAAATTCGAACACAAAACAATAAAGTAAATGGCAACAGGATCATACTTATCAGTAATTACCTTAAACGTAAATGGGTTGAATGCCCCAACCAAAAGACAAAACTGCCTGAATGGATACAAAAACAAGACCCATACATATGTTGTCTACAAGAGACCAACCTCAAAACAGAGGACACATACAGACTGAAAGTGAAGGGCTCGAAAAAGATTTTCCATGCAAATAGGGACCAAAAGAAAGCAGGAGTAGCAATATTCATATCAGATAAAATAGACTTTAAAACAAAGACTGTGAAAAGAGACAAAGATGGTCACTACATAGTGATCAAAGGATCAATCCAGGAAGAAGATAGAACAATTATAAATATATATGCACCCAACACGGGAGCACTGCAGTATGTAAGACAAATGCTAACAAGTACGAAAGGAGAAATTAACAATAACACAATAATAGTGGGAGACTTTAATACCCCACTCACACCTATGGATAGATCAACTAAACAGAAAATTAACAAGGAAACACAAACTTTAAATGATACAATAGACCAGTTAGACCTAATTGATATCTATAGGACATTTCATCCCAAAACAATGAATTTCACCTTCTTCTCAAGCGCACATGGAACCTTCTCCAGGATAGATCACATCCTGGGCCATAAAGCTAGCCTTGGTAAATTCAAAAAAATAGAAATCATTCCAAGCATCTTTTCTGACCACAATGCAGTAAGATTAGATCTCAATTACAAGAGAAAAACTACTAAAAATTCCAACATATGGAGGCTGAACAACACGCTGCTGAATAATTAACAAATCACAGAAGAAATCAAAATTTGCATAGAAACGAATGAAAATGAAAACACAACAACCCAAAACCTGTGGGACACGGTAAAAGCAGTCCTAAGGGGAATGTTCATAGCAATACAGGCACACCTCAAGAAACAAGAAAAAAGTCAAATAAATAACCTAACTCTACACCTAAAGCAACTAGAAAAGGAAGAAATGAAGAACCCCAGGGTTAGTAGAAGGAAAGAAATCTTAAAACTTAGAGCAGAAATACATGCAAAAGAAACAAAAGAGATCATAGCAAAAATCAACAAAACCAAAAGCTGGTTTTTTGAAAGGATAAATCAAATTGACAAACCATTAGCCAGACTCATCAAGAAACAAAGGGAGAAAAATCAAATCAATAAAAGTAGAAATGAAAATGGAGAGATCACAACAGACAACACAGAAATACAAAGGATCATAAGAGAGTACTATCAACAATTATATGCCAATAAAATGGACAACGTGGAAGAAATGGACAAATTCTTAGAAAAGTAAAACTTTCCAAAACTGGACCGGGAAGAAATAGAAAATCTTAACAGACCCATCACAAGCACGGAAATTGAAACTGTAATCAACAATCTTCCAGCAAACAAAAGCCCAGGTCCAGACGGCTTCACAGCTGAATTCTACCAAAAATTTAGAGAAGAGCTAACACCTATCCTGCTCAAACTCTTCCAGAAAATTGCAGAGGAAGGTAAACTTCCAAACTCATTCTATGAGGCCACCATCACCCTAATACCAAAACCTGGCAAAGATCACACAAAAGAAGAAAACTACAGGCCAATATCACTGATGAACATAGATGCAAAAATCCTTAACAAAATTCTAGCAATCAGAATCCAACAACACATTAAAAAGATCATACACCAGGACCAAGTGGGCTTTATCCCAGGGATGCAAGGATTCTTCAATATCCACAAATCAATCAACGTAATACACCACATGAACAAACTGAAAAATAAAAACCATATGATTATCTCAATAGATGCAGAGAAAGCCTTTGAAAAAATTCAACATCCATTTATGATAAAAACTCGCCAGAAAGCAGGAATAGAAGAAACATACCTCAACATAATAAAAGCTATATATGACAAACCCACAGCAAACATTATCCTCAATGGTGAACAATTGAAAGCATTTCTTCTCAAGTCAGGAACAAGACAAGGGTGCCCACTTTCACCATTACTATTCAACATAGTTTTGGAAGTTTTGGCCACAGCAATCAGAGCAGAAAAAGAAATAAAAGGAATCCAAATTGGAAAAGAAGAAGTAAAACTCTCACTGTTTGCAGATGACATGATCCTCTACATAGAAAACCCTAAAGACTCCACCAGAAAATTACTAGAACTAATCAATGACTAGAGTAAAGTTTCAGGATATAAAATCAACATACAGAAATCACTTGCATTCCTATACACTAATAATGAGAAAACAGAAAGAGAAATTAAGGAAACAATTCCATTCACCATTGCAACGGAAAGAATAAAATACTTAGGAAGATATCTACCTAAAGAAACTAAAGACCTATATATAGAAAACTATAAAACACTGGTGAAAGAAATCAAAGAGGACACTAACAGATGGAGAAATATACCATGTTCATGGATTGCAAGAATCAATATAGTGAAAATCAGTATACTACCCAAAGCAATCTATAGATTCAATGCAATCCCTATCAAGCTACCAACAGCATTCTTCACAAAGCTAGAACAAATAATTTCACAATTTGTATGGAAATACAAAAAATCTCAAATAGCCAAAGCGATCCTGAGAAAGAAGAATGGAACTGGAGGAATCAACCTACCTGACTTCAGGCTCTACTACAAAGCCACAGATATCAAGACAGTATGGTACTGGCACAAAGACAGAAATATAGATCAATGGAACAAAATAGAAAGCCCAGAGATAAATCCACGCACATATGGACACCTTATCTTTGAGAAAGGAGGCAAGACTATAAAATGGATTAAAGACAATCTCTTTAACAAGTGGTGCTGGGAAAACTGGTCAACCACTTGTAAAAGAATGAAACTAGAACACTTTCTAACACCATACACAAAAATAAACTCAAAATGGATTAAAGATCTAAACGTAAGACCAGAAACTATAAAACTCCTAGAGGAGAACATAGGCAAAACACTCTCTGACATACATCAGATCAGGATCCTCTATGAACCACCTCCCAGAATATTGGAAACAAAAGCAAAAATAAACAAATGGGACCTAAGTAACCTTAAAAGCTTCTGCACATCAAAGGAAACTATTAGCAAGGTGAAAAGGCAGCCTTCAGAATGGGAGAAGATAATAGCAAATGAAGCAACTGACAAACAACTAATCTCGAGAATATACAAGCAACTCCTACAGCTCAACTCCAGAAAAATAAATGACCCAATCAAAAAATGGGCCAAAGAACTAAATAGACAGTTCTCCAAAGAAGACATACAGATGGCTAACAAACACATGAAAAGATGCTCAACATCACTCATTATCAGAGAAATGCAAATCAAAACCACTATGAGGTACCATTTCACGCCAGTCAGAATGGCTGCGATCCAAAAGTCTACAAGTAATAAATGCTGGAGAGGGTGTGGAGAAAAGGGAACCCTCTTACACTGTTGGTGGGAATGCAAACTAGTACAGCCACTATGGAGAACAGTGTGGAGATTCCTTAAAAATTGGAAATAGAACTGCCTTATGACCCAGCAATCCCACTGCTGGGCATACACACTGAGGAAACCAGAAGGGAAAGAGACACGTGTACCCCAATGTTCATCGCAGCACTGTTTATAATAGCCAGGACATGGAAGCCACCTAGATGTCCATCAGCAGATGAATGGATAAGAAAGCTGTGGTACATATACACAATTGAGTATTATTCAGCCATTAAAAAGAATACATTTGAATCAGTTCTAATAAGGTGGATGAAACTGGAGCCTATTATACAGAGTGAAGTAAGCCAGAAAGAAAAACACCAATACAGTATACTAACGCATATATATGGAATTTAGAAAGATGGTAACAATAACCCTGTGTACGAGACAGCAAAAGAGACACTGATGTATAGAACAGTCTTATGGACTCTGTGAGAGAGGGAGAGGGTGGGAAGATTTGGGAGAATGGCATTGAAACATATAAAATATCATGTATGAAACGAGTGCCAGTCCAGGTTCGATGCATGATACTGGATGCTTGGGGCTGGTGCACTGGGACGACCCAGAGGGATGGAATGGGGAGGGAGGAGGGAGGAGGGTTCAGGATGGGGAACACATGTATACCTGTGGTGGATTCATTTTGATATTTGGCAAAACTAATACAATATTATAAAGTTTAAAAATAAAATAAAATTATAAAATAAATAAATAAAAAATAATAAAATTTAAAAAATAAAAAAAAAGAAAGTAAAAAAGTCATCTAAGTTGAACCATCATAAGTTGGGGACTGTCTACAGTCATTTCCCTGGCTGCTCATGATCTAATCTGCTCTCATCTGAATAAAAGTTCATTGTCAATGAAAAAAAAAAAATTTACATCTGAATTTGGCAATAAGGAGCTTATGATCTGAGCCACAGTCAGCTCCCAGTCTTGTTTTGCTGACTGTACAGAGCTTCTCCATGTTTGGCTGCAAACGATATGATCCATCTGATTTCAGTGTTGACCATCTGGTGATGTCCATGGGTAGAGTCTTTTCTTGTGTTGTTGGAAGAGGGTGTTTGCTATGACAAGTGTGTTCTCTTTGCAAAACTCTGTTAGCCTTTGCCCTGCTTCATTCCATACTAAAGGGCCAAATTTTCCTGTTACTCCATGTGTTTCTTGACTTCCTACTTTTGCATTCCAGTCCACTATAATGCAAAGGGCATCTTTTTTGGGTGTTAGTTCTAAAAGGTCTTTTCAGTCCTCATAGAACCGTTCAACTTCAGCTTCTTCTTCATTGATTGTTGGGGCATATACTTGGATTACTGTGATATTGAATGGTTTGCCTTGGAAACGAACAGAGATCATTCTATAGTTTTTGAGATTGCATCCAGCTACAGCATTTTGGACTCTTTTGTTGACCATGATGGCTACTCCATTTCTTCTGAGGGATGCCTGCCCACCGTAGTAGATATAATGGTCATCTGAGTTAAATTCACCCATTCCATTCCATTTTAGTTCACTGATTCTTAGAATGTTGATGTTCACTCTTGCCATCTCCTGTTTGACCACTTCCAATTTGCCTTGATTCATGGACTTAACATTCCAGGTTCCTATGTTATATTGACATTTATAGCATTGGACCTTTCTTCTGTCACCAGTCACATCCACAACTGAGTACTGTTTTTGCTTTGGCTCAATCCCTTCATTCTTTCTGGAGTTATTTCTTCACCGATCTCCAGTAGCATATGGGGCACCTACTGACCTGGAGAGTTCCTCTTTCAGTATCCTATCATTTTGCCTTTTCATACTGTTCAAGCGGATGTCAAGGCAAGAATACTGAAGTGGATTGCCCTTCCCTTCTCCAGGGGACGACATTCTGTCAGACTTCTCCACCATAACCTGCCAACTTGGGAGGCCCCACAGGGCCTGGCTTAGTTTCATTGAGTTAGACAAGTCTGTGGTTCTAGTGTTATTAGAATGACTAGATTTCTCTGATTATGGTTTCAGTGTGTCTGCCCTCTGATGACGTCTTGCAACACCTACCATCTTACGTGGGTTTCTCTTACCTTGGACATGGGGTATCTCTTCACGGCTGCTCCAGCAAAGCGCAGCCACTGCTCCTTACCTTAGACAAGGTATATCTTCTCACTGCCACCATTCCTGACCTTGAACATGCAGAGGCTCCCCTAGTCCATCCTATGCCCATGCAGCCACCACTCCATGGACGTGTGGTATGAGTCCTGATTATTCACTAGTAGGACTGACACTGAAGCTGCAACTCCAGTACTTTGTCCACCCAATGCAAAGAACTGTCTCATTTGAAAAGATCCTGATGCTAGGAAGGAATGAAAGCCAAGGAGAATGATATGAGAGAGGATGAGATGGTTGGATGGCAGTGGGGATTCGATGGATTTTAGTTTCAGCAAGGTCTGGGAGTTGATGACGGACAAGGAATCGTGGTGTGCTGCAGTCCATGGGGTTGCACACAATCGGACACAACTGAACAAATGAAATGAACTGACTAAAATAGGAAGAATGGTTTGAACACAACTTCTTAACGTGTCTCAAAATGCAACAGAAAAAGATATTTTCATTATCATGGAACATAATGAGGGTGCTCAGCAACTATGTGTGTGTGTGTAAGTTTATGTGTGTGTGTGTGTGTGTATGTGTGTGATGGGGAAAGAGGTGGGGATGGATGAACAGACAGCATGATGGAGCAGTTTGACAGAAATTGTTTCTTTTATAGTGAGCTGATTCTTAGAATGAGCTGTTAGAGGAGTCAGAAATGTCTGACTCTTAGCGCTTGCTCAAGCGTCAGGGAAACATGAAGTTCAGAGGAGAGAAGCATGGCTAAAGTTTAGCCAAGCCTAGTCACTGGGTATGTTATGGATGACTATGAGCACTTGGCCCGTCTCTGCTGTTGTTTAAGAGAGGTCAGGTTAGCCCTTTGACAGTATGGTTGTTATCAAAATTGCAAATCCATGTGCTTGATGCAGAATGAGGCCCATCAAAACGAAATGTTAGAGTTTGGAACAGGGAAAGGTTTATTACAGATTCATACAAGGATGTGGATGGTTCTTGCCCTAAGAACTCAAAGTTACTGAACGTCTTTCTGTTAGGTACATTTAAAAGCAAATGTTAGAGAGAGTTGTGGTAAGTTGTTACAGACTTCTTGTTGACACATCCTTTGTGCTTAAAGTTAGGTCATGGTCAGGAAACAATGTTCCTATATACGTCTACCAGATGAATGTTATTTTCTGTCATTCTTGCCCTCTCAAGAGAGGGCAAAGTCTCAAGGCACAACTTTCACCTTGAAATGTCCCATCCTGGATAAGCAGAAGCAGATCTCATTTGGCATGTCCTTCAGGGCAAGGTTCCCACATTCTGCCAGGCTCTCATCCTTGATGGAGCCAGGCACCCAACCTAATATGTCCTGTCTCCTCAGGCTGTCCACATGAGGAGACCAGTTCTCAGAGACTGAAGCCCAGAAAGATTGCCACTGCTAGGAGGTTGCAGAGATAGGGATGGGGGAGACGTTCACCAGTCCTCAAGGCCTGGGCCAAGGCTACTGGAGGGCCTTAGTGAGGGCTCTGGAGCACTACAGGATGTCGTCCCCAGTCTATTCCCTGGGACCTCCAGCTCACCCACTGGCCCAAGGCTGGGTGATCTCCAGGCCCCCCTAAAGAATACCTAAATCTGCCTCTTCTCTTACTTTCCAGGAGATGAACAACACACCACCCTTCCTTAATCACTTCCCTAATTCTCCCTTCTTGACAGTAACTGGGGGACATAACCCACTGTGGTGTTGATCAATACCTGAGCAGGACAATGAATGGTCTCGCATTGACAGTTGATGGCTTGTGAATGGGGCCATCTGAGGCACCAAGCAAGGCTGAGCTACACCTGTTGCCTAGAAACAGGGTGGGTTGAAATGAAGCACATCAATGGCTAACTGCATAGGGCTGTGCTCACTCTGCTCTGCTACATTGTGAATAGAATAAGAATCACTGTGAGGTTAAGGTTTGTCAAAGTAGTTCTCAAGCTGGGCTGGCTTTGACATTCTTGTTGGCTTTGAAATATTAGCTATAATATATGCGGCACATGCAATCATGTGGCAGCTGTTGGAGGGGCATATAGATAAGCACTGCTGACTGGCATGCCTGGGAATACAATGAAAAGAATGATGTACAAAAGTTAAACAAGCATGTGAAATAAAAATCTGAGGTGGGAAAGGAGTCAGTCAAAAAGATTAAAGCACACTGGACCCAACGTATCCTTATGGAACAGAGCAGCATGAGCACAGTCATTAGCAGGTAGTCATTGCTTTGCCCTATTATTTCGCATCCTGTTACTAAGCAACAGGTCTTGCCCAGCAATTGGACAGTGCATCGTTCGGCCTTGCCAATACACAACCAACTATCAGTGAGATATCTACTGGTACTTCTCCTGCTCAGCTATTGGTCAGCTCCACATTGGGCCCTACCTGATGATAAATGTCAATGGGTGACCACTACGGAAGTGATTCAGTCAAGAGACAGTGGTGCATTGATCATCTGACTCTTGCCTTTGGACACCTTACTTTTTTTTTTTTTTAATTGGGAATGTATTTCTGGTAGATGGGGCAAGTTGAGTTTCCCTACTCAATATGAGAGTTGAAGTGTCCCCAACAATATTAGTGGAGGAGACATTTATGACTTTCTTGGCTCTGATGTGTAATTTTATGGAGACAGTGTATAGACCTTGGGGCAACAGACTGAGGATTCACCAAGTCTTGGGGTAAATAAAGCTCATTGAAGTAGCAAAAACATCCAACCTGTTCTTAATTACCTTTTTCTATGTTACATGTTTGCTCTTAATTTCCTTAAGCCCCTCAAGAACCCCCACTAGGAAGAGGGTGGTCTAAAGAAGAAAGGACTAGACGACTCTGAGGAACAGATTTGGAGGGAAAAGTGTTTGGTAGAGGTTCATACAGGGATGGAGGAGGCAGGAGTGTTGAAGGGGGACATATAAGTCAAAGAATAAAGGGCACTGAAGGAAAGTCTGAGGGTCATGAGAAGAAACACCATGCCTCTGAATCACCACATCCCAGAATCAGACACACAGAGGTGTCAGGGGTGAGAAGGTTGTATCATGGCCTCCCTCAGCACCCACTAACCCATGTTGATGGGCACACGGGTACACTGTGATGTCTAAGACCACAAAGCCACCATTGGCTGAAGGAGTGCTTAGCTGACCAATCAGATTGAAGGGTGTGGCTCCTGATTGTCCTGAGAAGGTATATGTAGGGAGGTCAGAGGCAGAGATTCTGGGTTAGGCCATTTCATGCTATCATCATAAGGTAACCAGGAAGCCACGGCAGCCAAGAAGAGTTCCAATGCGGTGTGCTTCAAGGATGAAAGGACGAATGAAGACCCTTTTTACACAGAGATACAGGGGCAGTGTGAAGGTAAGATGATTCCATCTATGCTCCCCACGTTCTCCATTGACTTTGCTGCCCAAGACCTCTACACTGCCCTTGCCTGCCACAAAAGCCCTCATCAGCCCACATCCCTTTTCATGAAATCTCCCTTCCAACTCAGATGTTATACCCTTTCCTCAAAACTAATACCCTTCTCTTGTCTTTCAAGGCATGGAATATGACCATGAGGGTCAGAAGACCTCTAAAAGGAACCTTGAGAAAGAAAATCCGATCATATGCCACTCAGTCGAAGAAGGTGAAGGAAACAAGAAAACTAAACTTTTTTCTGTTCCTGTGCACGTAAGAAACTGAATCTAAGCTGAAAAGAGTACCAAAATATGAGGCAGAGTCAAAGAAGGAGGCAGAATCAAAAGAGAAGGTAAGCTCAGCCACCCCAGAATGAGAGACCCTGGACAAGGACAAGCTGGGCAACCAGTAACTGAATAGAAAAGGTCAGTCAGTTTAGAATTGTGTCTCCAGAGGTCTGCTTTCTTAGAAATGGCCAATCAGCAAAAGACTTACTCTCACACTAACATAGTAAACTGATGGCTGCAAATAAAATACACATTAAATGGTGAAAAGATGATATTTGTGTGTGTGTGAATTTTCTGATGGGAAGGGAGGGAAGAAAACAAAGAGGTGGGCACCTGAGTAGGGAGGGATGAAGGGTCCTAAGGGCTGAGGGAACAGACCCTCAGGTCCCCAGTTAGCCAGAGAGTAGAGGTCTCGACTGGGTCAGAAGTCTGCACTGAAGGTGAATAACCCTGCTTAACAATTGATCTCAGCGACAAGGAGTAATGGTGCGGTGTGACTGCCATTGTTTGGGGTGTGGAGTGACATTAGGGTCTAGATTGCCAGAACCCAGATGGGAAGAGGGCTTCACATGGGGATGGTGAATTTCATACTTCCCCTGAGTGAGGCAGGCAGAAATCACCTCCTGGCCATTTACGTCATAACGGGCTTTGTTGCATCACTCACCTATGCTGTCAGCTAAAGGTGCTCAGGAGGCACAAAATGCTGATACAACTAAAACCCACCATTAGCACCCAAAGATCAAAGTAATGTTTGGAGTTCAGACCAAATATCAATTAGGCCACTGTTATCCTAAGAAATTTGTGGGAGCATTGTGTTCCCAAGGGCAGGGTAGTGGAGGTGGCCTAATCCTGGTGCAGATGACTAAAACGATCATGACACACAGATAATGTTTTTGGGTGAGGGGCACCATGCAGTTTGTGGGATCTTAGTTCCCTGACCAGGGATTGAACCAGTTCCCCTTCTAGTGAAAGCATGGAGTCCTAACCACTGGACAGCCAGAGAAGTCAGGACAGAGACTTTTGATACTTGGGGCTAGTGCACTGGGACGACCCAGAGGGATGGTATGGGGAGGGAGGAGGGAGGAGGGTTCAGGATGGGGAACACATGTATATCTGTAGTGGATTCATTTTGATATTTGGCACAACTAATACAATTATGTAAAGTTTAAAAATAAAATGAAAAAAGAAAAAAAAAGTATTAATATTAGACTGTGTAAAAGCTGGTCTTATATTTTTCACCATCCCATAGTATTTCTAAATAACTACAGTCGTAAAACATCCTTTCCCCATAAACTGTTTTCTTAGTCCAAGTTCTACAGTTTTCGTGGTTTAAAAAGAAGAGTATGGAATATTTAATTTGGTGTTAACTTTAATTTTGATGTTTTGAAGAGTTTCAAGAAGTAGTCAATCAAATACAGAGATATATAAGGCAGAGTCTCTACCAAAGGAATCACGGGTGTTTTCAGAAAACATTTTAGAAACAATTAAAACAGTGTTTCACCATCAGCATCAAAAGAGCTGAGATCAGATTTTAAGTCAATGATATGGTATCTTTTAATTGGACTGCAGCTACTAGTTAAATATTTCTGGCACTTTAACTCCTGAGAGAAACAGTGGATGATTCAAAGTCAGTCACTGAATGTGATTTAAAATCATTAAGATTGAAGGAGAACCTGGGTTTCTTGTCCTTTCAAAGGAAGTGGGAGAACTATCAACCCTGCCTTTGAAAATTAGTCCGGTAAGCAGCTACCAGGATGACATGGACAGAGAGCCCTGATAGGTGGGTGCTGTGATTCCAGTTCTGTATATATTATCACCATTTAACACTATCACACTTTAATGCCCTGTTGCAGGACTGACTGAAATACTTACTGTTAGGGGAAGGTAAAAGATTACTAGGCCTGAAGAGCTGAAAGTGAAAGTTCTTCAGTCTTCTCCGAAGTTTGGTGAACCATGGACTATACAGTCCATGGAATTCTCCAGGCCAGAATACTAGAGTGGGTAGCCTTTCCTTACTCCAGGGGATCTTCCCAAAACAGGGATCAAGCCCAGGCATCCCACATTGAAGGTAGATTCTTTACCAGCTGAGCCACAAGGGAGCCAAAGAATGCTAGAGTGGGTAGTTTATCCCTTCTCCACCAAAGCTTCCCTGCCCAGGAATTGAACTGATGTCTACAGCTTTGCAGGCAGAATCTTTCCCAAGTGAGCTATCAGCAAAGTCCTGAGGTGGGCCAAAAGTGGAGTTTAGAGGGCCTTGTTTCCCTAAAGTCACGCTGGTATATATTTTAATATCTGTGGATATACTGCCACCTTGCAGAAAGAACTGAGGATGCATAGAGTTTAAAAAGGATCCAAAGACTCTTAGGGTTAAAAGAGGAAAACAAACACTAAGTCATGAGTTGAGAAAGGGTATATCCATTTAGATCAACAACAATAAATCAATATCAGACGCCTGTAGCTCTCCTGGAAATGGACAGTATATTGTGATTCGACCATGACAAGTCCTATTGCACACGCTGTGTTGTATGGGGGTGGGGGGTTTGCTCATTACCACTCAGAAAGAGGAGTAGAAACTCTTTATACTTCCAATTATACAAGTTTGCTATGAATAGATTCCAACTGACCCCTCTAGCTGTGGCCATAACAACCTCTATTGATTGATACAATGATTTCACAAAGACCTTCTACTTTCCTCTATGCCTGTGTCAATCCTATCTTCTGTGACTCAGAAAATAGCAACAATCTGAGGCCAGCTTAATGGTCACCTCCCAAGGAAATGTTCTTAATCATTCTCTTGTGTATTAATATTTTCATGTTCTCTAATCACTTGCAGTTCTTTACATGCAGTTTGTAGGATAGGTTTTGGAGTATGTATCTTATCAGAAATGCATGCCAGAGAGGTAAATGGATTAGAAATCAAAAGGGTGGTAATATCAAATATTATCAGAAGTTGGATTATCTAAGACTGTAAGGGAGAGAATCACTCTCTTCTGCCAAGTATGTCCAAGAATCTGTTTGAAAATATAGTAAAACCCATAAACTAGAGAGTGGATCAGAAGTCAAAAGAACTTAAATGAGAAGCTTATTTTATCAGTAGTCAAGTAAAACTCTATGTCTTTGTATTAAGACCACCCATTTACATGACACCAAATGCAAAAGCCAAAGCAGTGCCCATGGACTCATGATGAGTGCACAATCCTGCTGGCCCAGAGGCTTCTCTTGATTGGCAGAGGTCAAGAGCAAGTCTATGTGCCTAGGGTCAGAACTCATCTGCCCAGGATCACATCCATGTATCAGCGGGAATCAAGTGGGATTCCCCAAACTTTACATGCTCCTGGCCAAGTCCCTTACTCCAGTGCCTTTCCTACAGGCTTGTCACTCATTACTGCCTTGAGATGAACATGATTAAGTTTCCCCTCACCATCTCTTCAATTACCTGCCGTGTGTAACTAGAAATCTGAATGCAAAAGAGTGAAATAGGACCCTTACCTAATACCACATAAAAAACTAAACTCAGAGTTCATTAAAGATTTAAATGCAAGATCTGAAACTATAAATCAACGAGAAGAAAACATCCTGGAGAAGTTGTAAACATTGGTCTTAGAAGTGATATTATGTGACACCGAAGCATAGGCACCAAAAGCAACAAAAGTAAAGTAGGACAACTTCAACATATTAAACTGCCTCCCCCGAAGAACATCAAAAACACATCTACATAGAAGCCAAGCTGATGGTTACAAAATGGCAAGTTACGGTGAGGGGATGAATTGGGAGTTGGGGATTAACATATATATAGACACCACTATATATAAAATAGATAACCAACAAGGACCTACTACAAAACCACAGGCAACTCTGCTAGAAATTCTGTAACAACATAAATGGAAAAAGAATTTGTAAAGGAATAGTTATATGAATGTGTGCCTGTGCAAGCTCAGTTGATTCAGATGGGCCTTACTCTTTGTGACCCTATGGATTGTAGCCTGCTAGGCTCCTCTGTCCGTGAGATTCTCCAGGCAAGAATACTAGAGAGGCTCGTCATGTCCCTCTGAGCATATCTTCCCAACTCAGGGATTGAACCCAAATCTCCTTCATTGCAGGGTGATTCTTTAACAACTGAGCCAAGTGGGAAGCCCAAATACATGTATATGTAAAGCTGAATCCCTTTGCTGGACACCTGAAACACAACATGGTAAATCAAATATATGCGAATGAAAAAAAAAAATAAAAAGAATTCATCAATATGTAGATCAATTAGCTCAAAAAACTAATTGGAAAATGCAGAAAGATTCCCAAACATACTCTCAATGAAAGTTCCACAGGGAACAGGGTATGAAGGGAAAAGGATGATTCAAGTCCTGAAGTGTGGCCATGGGAGAGGACTCAGAATATAAGGGAGATTACACGGTTGGAAATGTGCCCTGGGTGTGAGTGATTCGAGCCATATATTGGACACAAGTCCTGTGGTCTGACACAGGGAAGAGAAACAACCTTAGATGGTTGCAGGGCTATGTGGACTAACAGGACGTCTGTGGGAAGCCCGGACTTCCCCCTCCAGGAGCATGTGCTCAGGGGCTTCCTCGCAAGCCTCAATGAGGAAGACGAATGAGACCCCATATGTGGATGTCTGTTTTCCCAACTGCCCACACTTACACATGCCCTGCTTACTCCGTGTGGCCGATCTGCCCTCGAGCAGGGGCTGCAACGACCAGTCAGACAGCTCGGATGTGGGAAACAGAAGTGCATTTGGCCCAGGGTGGCATGTGGGTTGAAGAGCCGGGGTCATGCTCGTGGAGGGCACTTACATATGCAGCGTATCAGGAGAAGTCCTGATCTCTGAGGGAGTCCAGACTGCCACAGCAGATGACCCAGTATGTGCCCAGAGCCCATGAGGGCCTCACCTGCCCAACAGCACCCCTCTTCCACAGGGCAGGGATAGCAGAAGCTAGAGGAAGTGATCAGCTGTGAGCGAGCAAGAGGTCTCAGACCAGAAAGTATGTTTAAGCAGGGCAGGAGACGCTACTGATGGTGATGGCACAGATGGCACGTTGGAGGTTGCCTCGATCTCTGTAAGCAGCCAGCCTAGAGATTTGCTCCTTTTGTTATTTTTCTAACCAGAACATGCTCCACTTGGCCCTCTGTGGCAAGGGTGGCAGTGCTGGGAGAGGGGAGCATACATACTTGAGGGAACAGAGCCAGATCTGGCCTGACATTCAGGGCTTCTTCTCCAGAAACTTGGGATCCCACCCTGCTCCCAATAGGATAGTAAAAGCCACTGAGGAAAAGGAAGTCTCTGCCTCACATCTGGCTTCAGACCTGGTACCACTGACTTCCCAGCCATAGGTGCTGGCACACCTTAAGGAAAGGTGTGACTGACTTGTGGTCCATCAAATCCAGACCCACCCCCACCCCCACCCCGCACTGACTATGGTACAGACTGTACAGTGATGCTCCCTCACAAGATCACCCCTTCAAGACCATAATAGATAATTGATACACTTATATTCGTAGAGGCAGAGACAAATGCGAAGACAGAAGGACTGGCCTCCACTGAAAGACTGACAGGAAGTCAGTTCAGTTTGTCAGTCGTGTCTGATTCTTTGGGACACCATGAACCGCAGCACACCAGGCCTCCCTGTCCATCACCAACTCGTGGAGTCCACCCAAACCCATGTCCATTGAGTTGATGATGCCATCTAACCATCAACATGAACCTACCACAGGTGTACATGTGTTCCCCATCCTGTACCCACCTCCCACCTCCCTCTCCGTACCATCCCTCTAGGTCATCCCAGTGCACCAGCCCCAAGCATCTTGTATCATTCATTAAACCTGGACTAGCAATTCATTTCATATATGATATTATGCATGTTTCAATGCCATTCTCCCAAATCACCCCACCCTCTCCCACAGAGTCTCTGCTTTTTAATATGCTGTCTAGGTTAGTCATAACTCTACTTCCAAGGAGTAAGCTCCCTTTAATTATATGGCTGCAGTCACCAACCGCAGTGATTTTGGAGCCCAGAAAAATAAACTCAGCCACTGTTTCCCTATATACTTCCCATGAAGTGATGGGACCAGAAGCCATGATCTTCGCTTTCTGAATGTTGAGCTTTAAGCTAACTTTTCACTCTCTTCTTTGACTTTCACCATGAGGCTCTTTAGTTCTTTTTCACTTTCTGCCGTAACAGTGGTCTCATCTGCATATCTGAGCTTATCAATATTTCTCCCGGCAATCTTGATTCCAGCTTGTGCTTCCTCCAGTCCAGCGTTTCTCATGATGCACTCTACATATAAATTACATAAGCAGAGTGACAATATACAGCCTTGATGTACTCTTTTCCCTACTTGGAACCAGTCTGTTGTTCCATGTCCAGTTCTAACTGTTGCTTCCTGACCTGCATAGAGGTTTCTCAAGAGGCAGATCAGGTGGTCTGGTATTCCCATCTCTTTTAGAATTTTCCACAGTTTAATGTGATCCAAACATTCTAAGGCTTTGGCATAGTCAATAAAGCAGAAATAGATATTTTTATGGAACTCTCTTGCTTTTTTCATGATCCAGCGGATGTTGGCAGTTTGATCTCTGATTCCTCTGCCTTTTCTATAACCAGCTTGAATATTTGGAGGTTCATGATTCACATATTGCTGAAGCCTGCTTTGGAGAATTTTTAGAATTTCTTTACTGGCATGTGAGATGAATGCAATTGTGCAGTAGTTTGAGCATTCTTTTGCATTTCCTTTCTTAGGGACTGAAGTAAAAACTGAACTATTCCAGTCCTGTGGCCACTGCTGAGTTTTCCAAATTAGCTGGTATATTGAGTGCAACACTTTCACTGCATCATCTTTCAGGATTTGAAATAGCTGAACTGTAATTCCATCACCTCCCCTAGCTTTATTCGTAGTGATGCTTTCTAAGGCCCACTTGACTCCACATTCCAGGATATCTGGCCCTAGATGTGTGATCACACCATCATGATTATCTGGGTCATGAATATTTTTTTTGTACAGTTATTCTGGGTATTCTTCTCACCTCTTGTTAATAACTTCTGCTTCTGTTAGGTCCATACCATTTCTGTCCTTTAACGAGCCCATCTTTGCATGAAATGTTCCCTTGCTATCTCGAATTTTCTTGAAGAGGTGTCTAATTTTCTCCATTCCATTCTTTTCCTCTATTTTTTTGCATTGATCACTGAGGAAGGCTTTCCTATCTCTTCTTGCTATTCTATGGACCTGTGCATTCTGATGCTTATATCTTTCCTTTTCTCCTGTGCTTTTTGCTTCTCTTCTTTTCACGTCAGCCCTTCGACAGTATGGTTGTCATCAAAATTGAAATTCCATGTGCTTGGGGCAAAATGAGGAACATCAAAACTAAATGTTAGAGTTCGGAACAGGGAAAGGTTTATTACAGATTCATACAATGATGTGGGTGGCTCTTGCCCTAAGAACTCAAAGTTACTGAACGTTTTCAGTTAAGTACATTTAAAAGCAAATGTCAGAGAGAGTTGTGGTAAGTTGTTACAGATTTCTTGGTGTCACATCCTTTGTGCTTAAAGTTAGGTCATGGTCAGGTAATAATGTTCCTATCTATCTCTATCAGATGAATGCTATTTTCTGTCATTCTTGCCCTCTCAAGAGAGGGAAAAGTCACAAGGCACAACTTTCACCTTGAAATGTCCCATCCTGGATAAGCAGAAACAGATCTCATTTGGCAGCTCCTTCAGGGCAAGTTTCCCGCATTCTGCCCAGCTCACATCCTTGATGGAGCCAGGCACTGAACCCAATAGGTCCTGTCTCCTCAGGCTGTCCAAGTGAGGAGACCAGAACTCAGAATCTGAGGCCCAGAAAGATGGCCACTGCTAGTAGGTTGCAGAGACAGGGATGGGGGAGAGGTTCACCGCTCCTCAAGGCCTAGGCCAAGGCTAATGGAGGGCCTTAGTGAGGGCTCTGGAGCACTACAGAATGCCGTCCCCAGTCTATTCCCTGGCTCCTCAGCTCACTCACTGGCCCAATGCTGCGTGATCTCCAGGCTTTCCAAAGGAATGCCTGAATCTGCCTCTTCTTTCACTTTCCAGCTGATGACCACCACACCACCTTTACTTAATCACTTCCCCAATACTCCCTTCTTCACAGTAACTGGGGGCAGAGCACAATGTGGTGCTGATCAATAGCTGAGCAGGTCAATGAATGGTCACTCATTGACATTTGGCTTCTTGTGAATGGGGTCATCTGAGGAACCAAGCAAGGCTGAGCTACACCTGTTGCCTAGGAACAGGGTGGGTTGAAATGAAGCACATCAATGGCTAATGGCATAGGGCTGTGCTCACTCTGCTCTGTTACATTGTGAATAGAATAAGAATCACCGTGAGGTTAAGGTTTGTCAAAGTAGTTCTCAAGGTGGGCTGACTTTGATATTCTTGTTGGCTTTGAAATATTAGTTATAATATATGTGGCACATTCAATCATGTGGCAGCTGTTGGAGGGGCATATAGATAAGCACTGCTGACTGGTATGCCTGGGAATGCAATGAAAAGAATAATGTATATAAGGTAAACAAGCATGTGAAATCAAAATCTGCGGTGGGAAAGGAGTCAGTCAAAAAGATTAAAGCACACTGGGCCCAACGTATCCTTATGGAACAGAGTAGCATGAGCACAGCCATTAGCAGGGAGCCATTGCTTTGATGGATTACTCCACATCCTGTTTCTAAGCAACAGGTCGTGCCCAGCAATTGGACAGTTCATCGCTCGGCACTGCCAATAAGCAACGCACTATCAGTGAGATACCTACTGGTACTTCTCCTGCTCAGCTATTGGTCAGCTCCACATTGGGCCCTACCTGATGACAACTGTCAATGAGGGACCACTGGGCAAGTGATTCAGTCAAGAGACAGTGGTGCATTGGTCATCTGACTCTTGCCTTTGTGTACCTTACATTTTTTATTTATTTATTTTTTTAATCGGGAATGTATTTGTGGTAGATGGGGCAATTTGAGTTTCCCTACTCAATATGAGAGTTGAAGTGTCCCCCACAATATTAGTGGAGGAGACATTTATGACTTTCTTGGCTCTGATGTGTAATTTTATGGAGACGGTGTATAGACCTTGGGGTGACAGACTGAGGATTCACCAAGTCTTGGGGTCTCTATAGCTCATTGGAGTAGCAAAAACACCCAATCTGTTCTGAATTACCTTTTTCCATGTTAAGTGCTTGCTCTTAAGTTCCTTAAGCCCCTCAGGAACCCCCATTAGGAAGAGGGTGGTCTAAAGACGTAATAACTAGACAACTCTGAGGAACAGATTTGGAGGGAAAAGTGTTTGGTAGAGGTTCATACAAGGATGGAGGAGGCAGGAGTGTTGAAGGGGGACATATAAGTCAAAGAATAAAGGGCACTGAAGGAAAGTCTGAGAGTCATGAGAAGAAACACCATGCCCCTGAATCACCACTCCACAGAATCAGACACACAGAGGTGTCAGGGGTGAGAAAGTTGTATCTTGGCCTCCCTCAGCATGCACTAATCCATGTTGATGTGCACAGTGGTACATTGTGATGTCTAAGAACCCAAAGCCAGCATTGGCTGGGGGAGTGCCTAGCTGACCAGATTGAAGGGTGTGGCTCCTCATTGTCCTGAGAAGGTATATATAGGGAGGTCAGAGGCAGAGATTCTGTGTTAGACCATGTCATGCTATCATCATAAGGTAACAAGGAAGCCACGGCAGCCAAGAAGAGTTCCAATGCGGTGTGCTTCAACGGTGAAAGGACGAAAGAAGACCCTTTGTCCACAGAGATACAGAGGCAGTGTGAAAGTAAGATGATTCCATCCATGGTCCCCACATTCTCCATTGACTTTGTTGCCCAAGACCTCTACATGGTCCTTGCCTGCCCCAAAAGCCCTCATCAGCCCACATCCCTTTTCATGAAATCTCCCTTCCAACTCAGATGTTATACCCTTTCCTCAATTCTAATACGCTTCTCTTGACTTTCAAGGAACGGATTATGACCATGAGGGTCAGAAGACCTCTAAAAGGAACCTTGAGAATGAAAATCCGATTATATGACACTCAGTCGAAGACTGTGAAGATAAAAAGAAAACCAAAAGGTTTTTTCTGTTCCTGTGCTCTTTAGAAACTAATCAAAGCCGAAAAGGGTTCCACAATATGAGGCAGAGTCAAAGAAGGAGGCAGAATCAAAAGAGAAGGTAAGCTCAGCCACCCCAGAAAGAGAGACCCTCAAGAAGTACAAGCTGGACAGCGAGTAACTGAATAGAAAAGGTCAGACAGATTAGAATTGTTCTCCAGAGGTCTGCTTTCTTAGGAATGGCCAACCAGGTAACGACTGACTCTCACACTAACATAGTAAACTGATGGCTGCAAGTAAAATACACATCAAATGGTGAAAAGATGATATTTGTGTCTGTGTGAATTTTCTGATGGGAAGGGAGGTAAGGAAGCAAAGAGGTGGGCACCTGAGTGGGGAGGAATGTGGGGTTCCAAGAGCTGAGAGAAGAGACCCTCAGGTCAACATTAGCCAGAGAGTAGAGGTCTCGACTGGATCAGGAGTCTGCACTGAAGGTGAATAGCCCTGCTTAACAATTGATCTCAGCGGCAAGGAGTAGTGGTGTGGTATTACTGCCATTGTTTTGGATGTGGAGTGACATTAGGGTCTAGATTGCCAGAACCCAAATGGGAAGAGGGCTTCATATGGGGATGGTGAATGTCATACTTCCCCTGAGTGACGCAGGCAGAAATCACCTCCTGGCCACTTACGTCATAACAGGCTTTGTTGCATCACTCACCTATGCTGTCAGCTAAAGGTGCTCAGGAGGCAGAAAAAGCTGATACAAGTAAAACCCACAGTTAGCACTCCTAAAGATTAAAATAATGTTTGGAGGGATCAGACCAAATATCAATTAGGCCACTGTTATCTTAAGAAATTTGTGGGAGTAGTGTGTTCCCAATGGCAGGGCAGTGGAGGTGGCCCAATCCTGGTGCAGATGACTAACAGGATCACGACACACAGATAATGATTTTGGGTTGGGGGCACCAATCAGTTTGTGGGATCGTCGTTCCCTGACCAGGGATTGAACCGGTTCCCCTTCTAGTGAAAGCATGGAGTCCTAACCACTGGACAGACAGAGAAGTCAGGAAAGAGACTTTTGATTAAAGTATTAATATAGGGGAGGAGCCAAGATGGCGGAGGAGTAGGACGGGGAGAACACTTTCTCCCCCACAAATTCATCAAAAGAGCATTTAAACGTCGAGTAAATTCCACAAAACAACTTCTGAATGCCGGCGGAGGACATCAGGCACCCAGAAAAGGAACCCAACTCTTCGAAAGGATGTAGGAAAAAATATAAAAGACAAAAAAAGAGACAAAAGAGGGAGGGACGGAGTTCCGTCTTGGGAAGGGAGTCTTAAAAAAGAGAGAAGTTTCCAAACACCAGGAAATCTTCTCACTGCCGAATCTGTGCCGAGCTTTGGAAGCACAGAGGGCAACATAAAAGGGAGAAAAAAAAATAAATAAAAAATTAAAAATCGCAGATTGTGAGCCCTAAGGTAACTCTCCCAGCGGAGAAGCAGCGCAGACACCTGCACACGGCATTAGCAAGCGGGGGCTGGGCAGGGAAGCGCGGCGCGGGCTGTGTCCCTTAGAGTAAGAATCGGCCCGAATGTCCTGAGCGCTATCTGAGCGAAATAATTTGGGCTAGCAAACCAGACTGTGGGATACCTACCACGCGAAAAGCCAGCCCTAACCTAAGACACCGCCAGGCCCGCGCACAGAACAAAGGACTGAACAGAGATAGCCGGTTGCAGATCTTCCCCCTCTGGTGACAGGCAGCCAGAGCCGTAAGGGGGCAATCGCAGCCCAAGAGAGACACTATCTATAAAACTGTAAGCAGGCTTCTTTGCTAACTAAAACTTCTTGGGGGTCTGGACGGTCAACATCTGCCTGAGAAGGTGCACCGGTTTTACACCCAGATAACCGAGTGGCGGGCAGGCGATACGTCGCAGCATTGGCACCCGCCAAACACATCACCTGAGCTGCTCGGATCTGGGAAGAGCACAAAACGCAGGCCCAACCGAGTCTGCGCCTCTGAGGACTACCCGAGTGCCTGAACCTGAGCGGCTTGGACCTGGGAGCTCAGCCCAGGGCCGGCCTCTGATTGTTCCCGGCAGAACAACCTAGAGCCTGAGCAGTGTGGGCAGGGAGGCTACACGCGCCAGGAGCGGGGGCAGACCCAGTGTGGCTGAGGCACTGCGAGCACATGCCAATGTTATCTGTTTGCAGCATCCCTCCCTCCCTCCCCACAGCGCGGCTGAACAAGTGAGCCTAAATATAATAAAAAAAAAAAAAATAGTGTCTTCCACCGTCCCCTTTGTGTCAGGGCGGGAACCAGACACTGAAGAGACCAGCAAACAGAAGAAGCTATAACAGAGGGAAATGCCTTGGAAGCTACAGGCCATAGATTAAAACCCTGTGGTTACTACGGACTACATAGGATCTTGAGAAATATAAGTCAGACCAAGGAACTAGCCAAAAATGAACTGAACCCACAATACTCACAACAAAACCAGAGAAAGACCTAGATATATTTTTACTATTTTTAAGATCAATCTTTCTTTCTTTTTTTCTTTTTTTTTTAAATTTTAAGTCCTCTATTGTCCTTTAATTTTCACTTTTATAACTATTACTTTGCAAAAAAAAAAAAGACCCTATTTTTTTTTCTTCTTCAGCAAACTTCATATATATATTTTATAATTTTTTGACTGTATTTTGTTTTGTTTTGTTTTTTTCTTTTTCTTCTTTTCTTTAACATTGTATTTTTGAAATTCCAAACTCTACTCTAGATTTTTAATTTTAGCATTTTGGTATATGTTATCAATTTTGTACCTATAGTTTTTTTCATAATTTCTGTGACTTTTTTTTCCTCTATTTCTTTCTCTTCTTCTTTTGTATAACATCGTATATCTGCAATTCCAAACTCTATTCAAGATTTTTAATTTATGCTTTTTGGTATTTGATATCAATTTTGTACCTGTATTTTCCTTATAATTTTTGCGACATTGTTTTTGCTGGTTTCTTTGTTTTCTCTCTTTATTTTTCTTCTTCTTTTTTTTAACATTGTATTTTTGAAATTCCAAACTCTACTCTAGATTTTTAACTTTTGCTTTTTGGTATTAGTTATCAATTTTGTACCTGTAATTTCTTTATAATTTTTGCGACCTTGTTTGTTTTTCTTTGTTCGTTTTTTCTCTCTTTCTTTTCCTTCTTCTTTTAATTAACATCGCATTTTTGAAATTCCAAACTCTACTCTATATTTTTAATTTGCTTTTATGTATTTGTTACCAATTTTGTACCTTTAAGAACCCAATCCTCAGGACCCATTTTTCACTAGAGAACTAGATTACTGGCTTGACTCCTCTCTCTCCCTTTGGACTCTCCATTTTCTCCACCAGGTCCCCTGTATCTCCTCCCTAACCCCTCTCTACTCTACCCAACTCTGTGAATTTCTGTGTGTTCCAGACGGTGGAGAACACTTAGGGAACTGATTACTGGCTAGATCTGTCTCCCTCCTTTTCATTTCCCCCTTTTATCCTTCTGGCCACCTCTGTCTCCTGCCTCCTTCTTCTCTTCTCTGTATAACTCCATGAACAACTCTGAGCGGTCCAGTTGTGGAGTGCACATAAGGAAGTGACTACTGGCTAGCCCACTCTCTCCACTATTGATTCCACCTCATCTCATTTGGTCACCTCTAAGTCCCTCCTCCCACTTCTCTTCTCCATGTAACGCTGTGAACCTCTCTGAGTGACCCTCACAGTAGAGAAATTTTTCATCTTTAACGTGGATGTTTTATGAATGGTGCTGTATAGAAGGAGAAGTTTTGAAACTACTGTAAAAATAAGACTGATAACTAGAAGCAGGAGGCTTAAGTCCAAACCCTGACTCCAGGGAACTCCTGACTCCAAGGAACATTAATTGACAGGAGCTCATCAATGCCTCCATACCGACACTGAAACCAAGCACCACACAAGGGCCAACAAGTTCCAGGGAAAGACATACCAAGCAAATTCTCCAGCAACAAAGGAACACAGCCCTGAGCTTCAAGATACAGGCTGCCCAAAGTCACCCCAAAACCATAGACATCTCATAACTCACTACTGGACATTTCATTACACTCCAGAGAGAAGAAATACAGCTCCATCCACCAGAACATTGACACAAGCTTCCCTAACCAGGAAACCTTGACAAGCCACCTGTACAAACCCACACACAGTGAGGAAACGCCACAATAAAGAGAACTCCACAAACTGCCAGAATACAGAAAGGACACCCCAAACTCAGCAATTTAAACAAGATGAAGAGACAGACGACTACCCAGCAGATAAAGGAACACGATAAATGCCCACCAAACAAAACAAAAGAGGAAGAGATAGGGAATCTACCTGATAAAGAATTTCGAATAATGATAGTGAAATTGATCCAAAATCTTGAAATTAAAATGGAATCACAGATAAATAGCCTGGAGGCAAGGATTGAGAAGATGCAAGAAAGGTTTAACAAGGACTTAGAAGAAATAAAAAAGAGTCAATATATAATGAATAATGCAATAAGTGAAATTAAAAACACTCTGGAAGCAACAAATAGTAGAATAACAGAGGCAGAAGATAGGATTAGTGAATTAGAAGATAGAATGGTAGAAATAAATGAATCAGAGAGGATAAAAGAAAAACGAATTAAAAGAAATGAGGACAATCTCAGAGACCTCCAGGACAATATTAAACGCTACAACATTCGAATCATAGGGGTCCCAGAAGAAGAAGACAAAAAGAAAGACCATGAGAAAATACTTGAGGAGATAATGGTTGAAAACTTCCCTAAAATGGGGAAAGAAATAATCACCCAAGTCCAAGAAACCCAGAGAGTCCCAAACAGGATAAACCCAAGGCGAAACACCCCAAGACACATAGTAATCAAATTAACAAAGATCAAACACAAAGAACAAATATTAAAAGCAGCAAGGGAAAAACAACAAATAACACACAATGGAATACCCATAAGGATAACAGCTGATCTTTCAATAGAAACTCTTCAAGCCAGGAGGGAATGGCAAGACATACTTAAAATGATGAAAGAAAATAACCTACAGCCCAGATTATTGTACCCAGCAAGGATCTCATTCAAGTATGAAGGAGAAATCAAAAGCTTTTCAGACAAGCAAAAGCTGAGAGAATTCTGCACCACCAAACCAGCTCTCCAACAAATACTAAAGGATATTCTCTAGACAGGAAACACAAAGACAGTGTATAAATTCGAACCCAAAACAATAAAGTAAATGGCAACGGGATCATACTTATCAGTAATTACCTTAGACGTAAATGGGTTGAATGCCCCGACCAAAAGACAAAGACTGGCTGAATGGATACAAAAACAAGACCCATACATATGTTGTCTACAAGAGACCCACTACAAAACAAGGGACACATACAGACTGAAAGTGAAGGGCTGGAAAAAGATTTTCCATGCAAATAGGGACCAAAAGAAAGCAGGAGTAGCAATACTCATATCAGATAAAATAGACTTTAAAACAAAGACTGTGAAAAGAGACAAAGATGGTCACTACATAATGATCAAAGGATCAATCCAAGAAGAAGATATAACAATTATAAATATATATGCACCCAACACGGGAGCACCGCAGTATGTAAGACAAATGCTAACAAGTATGAAAGGAGAAATTAACAATAACACAATAATAGTGGGAGACTTTAATACCCCACTCACACCTATGGATAGATCAACTAAACAGAAAATTAACAAGGAAACACAAACTTTAAACGATACAATAGACCAGTTAGACCTAATTGATATCTATAGGACATTTCATCCCAAAACAATGAATTTCACCTTCTTCTCAAGCGCACATGGAACCTTCTCCAGGATAGATCACATCCTGGGCCATAAATCTAGCCTTGGTAAATTCAAAAAAATAGAAATCATTCCAAGCATCTTTTCTGACCACAATGCAGTAAGATTAGATCTCAATTACAAGAGAAAAACTATTAAAAATTCCAACATATGGAGGCTGAATAACACGCTGCTGAATAACCAACACATCACAGAAGAAATCAAAAAAGAAATAAAAATTTGCATAGAAACGAAAGAAAATGAAAACACAACAACCCAAAACCTGTGGGACACTTTAAAATCAGTCCTAAGGGGAAAGTTCATAGCAATACAGGCACACCTCAAGAAACAAGAAAAAAGTCAAATAAATAATCTAACTCAACACCTAAAGCAACTAGAAAAGGAAGAAATGAAGAACCCCAGGGTTAGTAGAAGGAAAGAAATCTTAAAACTTAGAGCAGAAATACATGCAAAAGAAACAAAAGAGATCATAGCAAAAATCAACAAAACCAAAAGCTGGTTTTTTGAAAGGATAAATCAAATTGACAAACCATTAGCCAGACTCATCAAGAAACAAAGGGAGAAAAATCAAATCAATAAAAGTAGAAATGAAAATGGAGAGATCACAACAGACAACACAGAAATACAAAGGATCATAAGAGAGTACTATCAACAATTATATGCCAATAAAATGGACAACGTGGAAGAAATGGACAAATTCTTAGAAAAGTACAACTTTCCAAAACTGGACCGGGAAGAAATAGAAAATCTTAACAGACCCATCACAAGCACGGAAATTGAAACTGTAATCAACAATCTTCCAGCAAACAAAAGCCCAGGTCCAGACGGCTTCACAGCTGAATTCTACCAAAAATTTAGAGAAGAGCTAACACCTATCCTGCTCAAACTCTTCCAGAAAATTGCAGAGGATGGTAAACTTCCAAACTCATTCTATGAGGCCACCATCACCCTAATACCAAAACCTGACAAAGATCCCACAAAAAAAAGAAAACTACAGGCCAATATCACTGATGAACATAGATGCAAAAATCCTTAGCAAAAGTCTAGCAATCAGAATCCAACAACCCATTAAAAAGATCATACAGCAGGACCAAGTGGGCTTTACCCCAGGGATGCAAGGATTCTTCAATATCCACAAATCAATCAATGTAATACACCACATTAACAAATTGAAAAATAAAACCATATGATTATCTCAATAGATGCAGAGAAAGCCTTTGACAAAATTCAACATCCATTTATGATAAAAACTCTCCAGAAAGCAGGAATAGAAGGAACATACCTCAACATAATCAAAGCTATATATGACAAACCCACAGCAAACATTATCCTCAATGGTGAACAATTGAAAGCATTTCCTCTCAAGTCAGGAACAAGACAAGGGTGCCCACTTTCACCATTACTATTCAACATAGTTTTAGAAGTTTTGGCCACAGCAATCAGAGCAGAAAAAGAAATAAAAGGAATCCAAATTGGAAAAGAAGAAGTAAAGCTCTCACTGTTTGCAGATGACATGATCCTCTACATAGAAAACCCTAAAGACTCCACCAGAAAATTACTAGAACTAATCAATGACTAGAGTAAATTTGCAGGATATAAAATCAACACACAGAAATCACTTGCATTCCTATACATTAATAATGAGAAAACAGAAAGAGAAATTAAGGAAACAATTCCATTCACCATTGCAACGGAAAGAATAAAATACTTAGGAAGATATCTACCTAAAGAAACTAAAGACCTATATATAGAAAACTATAAAACACTGGTGAAAGAAATCAAAGAGGACACTAACAGATGGAGAAATATACCATGTTCATGGATTGCAAGAATCAATATAGTGAAAATCAGTATACTACCCAAAGCAATCTATAGATTCAATGCAATCCCTATCAAGCTACCAACAGCATTCTTCACAAAGCTAGAACAAATAATTTCACAATTTGTATGGAAATACAAAAAACCTCGAATAGCCAAAGAAATCTTGAGAAAGAAGAATGGAACTGGAGGAATCAACCTACCTGACTTCAGGCTCTACTACAAAGCCACAGATATCAAGACAGTATGGTACTGGCACAAAGACAGAAATATAGATCAATGGAACAAAATAGAAAGCCCAGAGATTAATCCACGCACATATGGACACCTTATCTTTGACAAAGGAGGCAAGAATATACAATGGATTAAAGACAATCTCTTTAACAAGTGGTGCTGGGAAAACTGGTCAACCACTTGTAAAAGAATGAAACTAGAACACTTTCTAACACCATACACAAAAATAAACTCAAAATGGATTAAAGATCTAAACGTAAGACCAGAAACTCTAAAACTCCTAGAGGAGAACATAGGCAAAACACTCTCTGACATACATCACAACACGATCCTCTATGTCCCACCTCCGAGAATATTGGAAACAAAAGCAAAAATAAACAAATGGGACCTAATTAACCTTAAAAGCTTCTGCACATCAAAGGAAACTATTAGCAAGGTGAAAAGACAGCCTTCAGAATGGGAGAAGATAATAGCAAATGAAGCAACTGACAAACAACTAATCTCGAGAATATACAAGCAACTCCTACAGCTCAACTCCAGAAAAATAAATGACCCAATCAAAAAATGGGCCAAAGAACTAAATAGACATCTCTCCAAAGAAGACACACAGATGGCTAACAAACACATGAAAAGATGCTCAACATCACTCATTATAAGAGAAATGCGAATCAAAACCACTATGAGGTACCATTTCACACCAGTCAGAATGGCTGCAATCCAAAAGTCTACAAGTAATAAATGCTGGAGAGGGTGTGGAGAAAAGGGAACCCTCTTCCACTGTTGGTGGGAATGCAAACTAGTACAGCCACTATGGAGAACAGTGTGGAGATTCCTTAAAAAACTGGAAATAGAACTGCCTTATGATCCAGCAATCCCACTGCTGGGCATACACACTGAGGAAACCAGAAGGGAAAGAGACACGTGTACCCCAATGTTCATCGCAACACTGTTTATAATAGCCAGGACATGGAAGCAACCTAGATGTCCATCAGCAGATGAATGGATAAGAAAGCTGTGGTACATATACACAATGGAGTATTACTCAGCCATTAAAAAGAATACATTTGAATCCGTTCTAATGAGGTGGATGAAACTGGAGCCTATTATACAGAGTGAAGCAAGCCAGAAAGAAAAACACCAATACAGTATACTAACGCATATATATGGAATTTAGAAAGATGGTAACAATAACCCTGTGTACGAGACAGCAAAAGAGACTCTGATATATAGAACAGTCTTATGAACTCTGAGAGAGAGGGAGAGGGTGGGAAGATTTGGGAGAATGGCATTGAAACATGTAAAATATCATGTATGAAACTAGTTGCCAGTTCAGGTTCGATGCACGATACTGGATGCTTGGGGCTGGTGCACTGGGACGACCCAGAGGGATGGAATGCGGAGGGAGGAGGGAGGAGGGTTCAGGATGGGGAACACATGTGTACCTGTGGCGGATTCATTTTGATATTTGGCAAAACTAATACAATTATGTAAAGTTTAAAAAAAATTAAATTAAATTAAAAAAATAATAAAAAATAAAGTAGTAATATAAGACTGTGAAAAATCTGGTCTTATATTTATCACCATCCTCTAGTATTTCGAAATAACTAAAGTCGTAAAACATTCTTCCCCAATAAACTCTTTTGTTAGTCCAAGGTCTACAAGTTTGCGTGCTTTAAAAAGAAGAGTATCGAATATTAATTTGGTGTTTACTTTAATTTTGAAGTGTTTGAAGAGTTTCAAGCAGTAGTCAATCAAATGCAGAGATATATAAGGCAGAGTCTCTACCAGAGGAATCCTATGTGTTTTCAGAAAACATTTTAGAAACAACTAAAACAGAGTTTCACCATCAGCATCAAAAGGGCTGAGATCAGTTTTTAACTCAATGCTACGGTATCTTTTATCTGGACTGCATCTCCCTAGTTAAATCTTTCTGGCACTTTAACTCCTGAGAGACACAGGGGATGATTCAAAGTCGGTCACTGAATGTGATTAAAAAAAAAGAAAAGAAAAGAAAAAAAGAGTGAAGGAGACACTGGGTTTGTTGTCCAATCAAAGGAAGTGGGAGAGCTATCAAATCTGCCTCTGAAAATTAGTCAGCTAAGCAGCTACCAGGATGATATGGACAGAGAGCCCTCATAGGTGGGTGCTGTGATTCCAGATCTGTATATATAATCACCATTTAACACTATCACACTTTAATGCCCATTGTAGGACTTACTGAAATACTTGCTGTTAATGGAAGGCAACAGATTGCTAGGCCTGAAGAGCTGAAAGTGAAAGTTGCTCAGTCTTGTCCGACAGTTGGTGAACCATGGACTGTACAGTCCATGGAATTCTCCAGGCCAGAATACTAAAGTGTGTAGCCTTTCCTTACTCCAGGGGATCTTCCCAACGCAGGGATCAAGCCCAGGCATCCCACAATGAAGTCGGATTCTTCTCGAGCTGAGCCACCAGGGAAGCCAAAGAATGCTAGCGTGGGTAGTTTATCCCTTCTCCAGCAGAGCTTCCCAGAAATTGAATTTTTCCCAGAAATTGAACTGATTCTACAGCTTTGCAGGCAGAATCTTTCCCAACTGAGCTATCAGGAAAGTCCTGAGGTGGGCCAAAATTGGAGGTTAGAGGGCCTTGTTTCCCTAAAGTCACGCTGGTATATATTTTAATATCTTGAATATACTGCCACCTTGCAGAAAGAAATGTGGATGCATAGAGTTTAAAAAGGATCCAAAGTCTCTTAAGGTTAAAAGAGAAAAACAAACACTAAGTCATGAGTTGAGAAAGGGTATATCCATTTAGATCAACAACAATAAATCAATATCAGACACCTGTAGCTCTCCTGGAAAAGGACAGTATATTGTGATTCAAACATGACAAGTCCTATTGCAAATGCTGTGTTGTATGGGGGTGGGGGGTTTGCTCATTAGCACTCACAAAGAGTAGTAAAAACTCTTTATACTTCCACTTATTCAGGTTTGCTATGAATAGATTCCAAATGACCCCTCTAGCTGTGGCCATAACAACCTCTATTGACTGATACAATGATTTCCCTAAGACTTTCTACTTTCCTCTATGCCTGTGTATATCCTATCTTCTGTAACTCAGAAACTAGCAACAATCTGAGGCCAGCCTAATGGTCACTTACCAAGGAAATGTTCTTAATCATTCTCTTGTGTATTAAAATTTTCACGTTTTCTATTCACTTGCAGTTCATTACATGCAGTTTGTAGGATAGATTTTTGAGTATGTACCCTATCAGAAATGCATGCCAGAGAGGTAAACGGATTAGAAATCAACAGTGTGGTGATATAAAATATTATCAGAAGTTGGATTATCTAAGACTGTAAGGGAGAGAATCACTCTCTTCTGCCAAGTATGTCCAAGAATCTGTTTGAAAATATAGTAAAAACCATAAACTAGAGAGTGTTTCAAAAGTGAAAGGAACTTACATGAGAAGCTTATTTTATCAGTAGTCAAGAGGAACTCTATGTCTTTGTATGAAGACCAGCCTTTTGCAGAACACCAAATGCAAAAGCCAAAGCAGTGCCCATGGACTCATGATGAGTGCACAATACTGCTGGCCCAGAGGCTTCTCTTGATTGGCAGAGGTCAAGCAAGTCTATGTGCCTAGGGTCAGAACTCATCTGCCCAGGATCACATCCACGTATCAGTGGGAATCAAGTGGGAGTCCCCAAACTTTACATGCTCCTGGACAAGTCCCTCACTCCAGTGCCTTTCCTACAGGCTTGTCACTCACTCTTGCTTGAGATGATCATGATTAAGTTTCACCTCACCATCTCTTCAAATAACTGCCGGGGGCAACTAGAAATCTGAATGCAAAAGATTGAAATAGGACCCTTACCTTATACCACATAAAAATCTAAACTCAGAGTTGATTAAAGATTTAAATGAAAGATCTGAAACTATAAATCAAATAGAAGAAAACATCCTTGCGAAGTTATAAACATTGGTTCTAGAAGTGGTTTTATGTATGTGACACAGAAAGCATAGACAACAAAAGCAAAAATAGAAAAGTAGGACGACTTCAAACGATTAAACTGCCTCCCCCAAAGAACATCAAAAACACATCTAAAGAGAAGGTAAGCTGATGCTTACCAAATGGCAAGTTAGGGCGAGGGGAGGAATTGGGAGTTGGGGATTAACATATATATAGACACCACTATATATAAAATAGATAACTAACAAGGACCTACTACAAAACCACAGGCAACTCTGCTAGAAATTCTGTAACAACATAAGTGGAAAAAGAATTTGTAAAGGAATAGATATATGGATGTGTGCCTGTGCAAGCTCAGTGGATTCAGATGTGCCTTACTCTTTGTGACCCTATGGACTGTAGCCTGCTAGGCTCCTCTGTCCATGAGATTCTCCAGGCAAGAATACTGGAGAGGCTCGTCATGTCCCTCTGAGTATATCTTACCAACCCAGGAATTGAACCGAAATCTCCTTCAGGCAGGGTGATTCTTTTACAACTAAGTCAAGTGGGAAGCCCAAATACATGTATATGTAAAGCTGAATCCCTTTGCTGGACACCTGAAACACAACATGGTAAATCAAAGATACTCGAATGAAAAAAAAAAAATTAAAAGAATCCATCAACATGTAGAACAATTAGCTCAAAAAAACTAATTGGAAAATGCAGAAAGATTCCCAAACTTACTCTCAAAGAAAGATCCACAGGGAACAGGGTATGAAGGGAAAAGGATGATTCAAGTCCTTATGTGTGCCCATGGGAGAGGGCTCCGAATATAAAGGAGAGTACACGGTTGGAGACATGCCCTGGGTGTCAGTGGTCGAGCCATATACTGGACACACAAGTCCTGGGGTCTGACACAGGGAAGAGAAACACCTTTAGATTGTTGCAGGGCTATGTGGGCT
>NC_059181.1:108148480-108210569 GCF_019923935.1 Bubalus bubalis
ACGCTCGATTCCCAGTCTCTCCGGGACCGGACGGCAGGAAATGCTGCCTGTACACATCCCACGCCAGGGCCTCTCAGAGCCTTCTCTGTTCTCACAGGGTCCCCTCAGCCCTCCCTCAGGATCCTCACCTTAGTCCACGAACGATCTAGGATTCCGCCTCTGCCCACCCGAGGCCGCGACTGTTACCACAGGTCACCCCTGCTCTCCAAGACCCGGATGAGGAAGTCAGCACAGGCTGCCACGGGCTCATCTCGCCCGCGGCTCACCACAGCAGGGGGTAGGGGCGGGTTGCTCTGAGACCCGGATGAAGAAGTCAGCATAGGCTGCCACGGGCTCGTGGCGCCCCGCGCAGCTTACCACAGCTGAGGGCAGGGGCGGGTTTCTCTGGGACACCTCACCCTCCATCCGTGTTCTGGGGCCCAGGATCCCCTCAGTCCTCCCTCAGGGGCCTCACCTTGACTCCTGTTAGGCCTCTCCACTCTCTCCAACCGAGGACCTGCTACTTACGCTCGATTCCCAGTCTCTCCGGGACCGGACGGCAGGAAATGCTGCCTGTACACATCCCACGCCAGGGCCTCTCAGAGCCTTCTCTGTTCTCACAGGGTCCCCTCAGCCCTCCCTCAGGATCCTCACCTTAGTCCACGAACGATCTAGGATTCCGCCTCTGCCCACCCGAGGCCGCGACTGTTACCACAGGTCACCCCTGCTCTCCAAGACCCGGATGAGGAAGTCAGCACAGGCTGCCACGGGCTCATCTCGCCCGCGGCTCACCACAGCAGGGGGTAGGGGCGGGTTGCTCTGAGACCCGGATGAAGAAGTCAGCATAGGCTGCCACGGGCTCATGGCGCCCCGCGCAGCTTACCACAGCTGAGGGCAGGGGCGGGTTTCTCTGGGACACCTCACCCTCCATCCGTGTTCTGGGGCCCAGGATCCCCTCAGTCCTCCCTCAGGGGCCTCACCTTGACTCCTGTTAGGCCTCTCCACTCTCTCCAACCGAGGACCTGCTACTTACGCTCGATTCCCAGTCTCTCCGGGACCGGACGGCAGGAAATGCTGCCTGTACACATCCCACGCCAGGGCCTCTCAGAGCCTTCTCTGTTCTCACAGGGTCCCCTCAGCCCTCCCTCAGGATCCTCACCTTAGTCCACGAACGATCTAGGATTCCGCCTCTGCCCACCCGAGGCCGCGACTGTTACCACAGGTCACCCCTGCTCTCCAAGACCCGGATGAGGAAGTCAGCACAGGCTGCCACGGGCTCATCTCGCCCGCGGCTCACCACAGCAGGGGGTAGGGGCGGGTTGCTCTGAGACCCGGATGAAGAAGTCAGCATAGGCTGCCACGGGCTCATGGCGCCCCGCGCAGCTTACCACAGCTGAGGGCAGGGGCGGGTTTCTCTGGGACACCTCACCCTCCATCCGTGTTCTGGGGCCCAGGATCCCCTCAGTCCTCCCTCAGGGGCCTCACCTTGACTCCTGTTAGGCCTCTCCACTCTCTCCAACCGAAGACCTGCTACTTACGCTAGATTCCCAGTCCCTCCGGGACCGGATGGCACGAAATGTTGCCTGTGCACATCCCACGCCAGGACCTCTGAGTCTGTTCTTTCTCGCAGGTTCCCTTTAGTCCGTCATCAGAGTCTTCACCTTGATATCAGGCGAGGCCTGGGATTCTCCCCTATGCCGACCTTAGGCCCCGCCCCTTTCACCAAGTCCCTAGTTTCTCTGAGACCCATATGTCAGGAAATGCTGCATGGGGTCATCCTGCCTTAAAGCATCCCAGGGATCACCTCTGTTGTGCGGTCCAGGGTCTCTCAGTCCTCTCTCAGGGTCCTCACCTTTACTCCTAGGAGAACCTGAGATTCTCCCATCCGCCCACCTGCAGCCCTGCCCCTTTCACTGAGTCCTCAGTCTCTCTGAGACTGGTATGTCAAAAATTCAGAACAAGCCTACTGTGCTCATCCAGCTCCAGGTCCTTGCAGGGCTGACAGCAAGGGTAGGAATCTGGGGTGGGGGGGGTCCCTTCTGTTTGAGGTCCAGGATCCCCTCAGTCCTCCCTCAGGGTCCTCACCTTGACTCCCATCAGGACCTGGGATTCTCTTATCTGCCCCTCTGAGCCACCACCCCTTATACCAGGTCCCCAGTCTTTCTGAGACTCGGATGTCAGAAAGTGCTGCAAGTGGTCATCCCACCCCAAGGTCTCACAGGACCAACTCTGTTCTGGGGTCCAGGATTCCCTTAGGGCTCTCCTTCAGGGTCCTTACTTACTTTCACATCTGTCAAATCCTGGGACTCCTACCTTTGAGGATTTCAGCAGAGCCTTGACTTCCTGCCCTTTGTGGACCTGAGTCTGCAGCATTCAGACTAAGACTCTGAATCTCCAAGTTCCCTGAGTAGGTGGTGGGCAAGGAAGAGTGCAGTCTCCTACATGCAAACATCCAGCACAATATCTGGCAGGTTAATATCTGCCTTATTCACCTTACCCTGTTAAAACTCATCTGGGTACTATGACTTGTGAGGTGCACTGACCTCCCTCTCAGATTTGAAACAAAACTAAGATGCCCAGTTGGGAAAATATGTATACTAAAAACAGACTTGAGGCAGTGATTTCAATCTGGAAAGTGGAAAAGTGAGGAGAGCTATATGGGTCCTCAGAAAAGGAAGTGGGATGGAAAGTTTCTTTGGTGGTAGCCAATAAGTTAGTGGTTTTCAAGGTATGTAAGATAAATCTTCAGAAGGGAAGTGAGATGATTCACATCTCTAAGGAACCTTAAATACATCCATTTTACCTTGGAGGGATTTTATGTAAGAACATAAAAAAATCAGTTCATGGTAAAGGGTGAGAGATAACACTGAACCACTGAAATGGATGGTAAGGCCTATTCCCTGACATATGACCACCAGAATTGAATGTGGGATGGTAGGAAGCAGTGGTCAGTTTGAGAAGGTTCTTTAGAGGTACCAAAGAAATGCCCCCTTTCTCCAGCCAAAGTATCTTGGCCTTTTCACTTCTTCCCCCAAGCCCCCATGGATATGTCAGGATGGGCCTTTGTCGTGTCTAAGATTCTTCCCCAGGGCTACCCTTTATCAAACAAACATAAAGAGCGTGACCTTTATTATCCTGGGGAGTGGTGTATACAGGCCTGAATATATATATACTTCAGGAGGCCTGAAGTAGACCACTAGGAAATTTTGACACAGGGAAAGTGACCAGGAAACCACAATTGCTTAGCATAGGTATGAAATAACTGATCCCAAGCATCAAAAGGAGGAAGAAGATGCTCTGTCAATACAAGTCTAGAAGCAGGGTCAAGGTGAGATGACCACACCCAAGATCCTTCTCCTCTTCCTCATTGACACCTTCCAAGACCTCTACCCTGTTCTTGCCTGCCAGAGCCATCCTCAGCCCACACCCCTTCTCATGAAACCTTAGTTCCCATTCATTCCCCAACAATTACCCCAAACCAATGTCCATCTGTGCTCACACTGTTGTCCCTTCAGGTTCCCAAGACAACTACAGAGGTCAAAAAACACCTTCAGGGAATTTGCAGTAAAAAGCCTCTCAAAAACCTCTTACTTAAGAAAGCTAGAAGACCAACATCATGGAACAAGTATCATTGGAGAAAAGAGGAACTGAATCAAAATTAGCCAGTGCAGGACCAAGAGAGTGTGGAGAAATCCACCACTTCAAGAGATGACATGGGAAACAAGTAACTTCAGAGAAATGCTAGAGACTTCAGAACACTTTGCAAAGTCTCTGTGGTCTGACCATTATTGTTGTTGTTGAGTTGCTAAGTCAAGTCCAACTCTTTGCAAACCCATGGACTACAGCACTCCAGTCTTCCCTATACTTGACCATCTCCTGGAGCTTGTTCAGTCTCATGTCTGTTGTGTTTGTGATGACATCCAACCATCTCATCCTCTGTCATCCTCTTCTTATCTTGCTTTCAATCTTTCCCAGCATCAGGTTCTTTTGCAATGAGTCAGTTCTTTGCATCAGGTGGCCAAAGTATTGGAGCTTCAGCATTAGTCCTTCCAAAGAATATTCAGGGTTTATTTCCTTTAGAATTGACTGGTTTGATCTCCTTGCAGTCTAAGGGACTCTTGAGTCTTCTCCAGCACCACAATTCAAAAGCATCAATTTTTTGACGCTCAGCCATCTTTATGGTCCAGCCAACACATCCATACCTGACTACTGGAAAAACTATGGCTTCAACTATATGGACCTTTGTCAGCAAAGTGATCTCTCTGTTTTTAATGTGTTCTCTAGGTTTGTCATAGCTTTTCTTTCAAGGAACAAGTGTCTTTCAATTTCATGACTGCAGTCAATGTCCCCAGTGATTTTGGAGCTCAAGGAAACAAAATCTGTCACTGTTTCCACTTTTTCCCCATCTGTTTGACATGAAATGATGGGAACAGATATCGTGATTTTAGCTTTTTGAATATTGAGTTTTAAGCCAGCTTTTTCACTCTCCTCTTTCACCCTCATTAAGTGAAGAGGCTCTTTAGTTCCTCTTCACTTTCTGCCATTAGAGTGGTATCATCTGCATATCTGAGGTTGTTGATATTTCTCCCAACAATCTTGATTCCTGCTTGTGCTTCATCCAGCCCAGCATTTCTCATGATGTACTCTGGATATAAATTAAACAAACAGGGTGATGATATATAGCCTTGTCATATTTTTTTCCCATTTGGAACCAGTCCATTATTCCATGTTCGGATCTAACTGTTGCTTCTCATCCCGCATACAGGTTTCTCAGGAGACAGGTAAGGAGGCCTGGTATTCCCATCTCCTTAAGAATTTTCCACAGTTTGTTATTATCCACACAGTCCAGGACTTTGGCATAGTCAATGAAGTAGAAATACATTTTTTTCCTGGAATTTCCTTGCTTTCTCTATGATCCAACGAATATTGGCAATTTGATCTCTGGTTCCTCTGCCTTTTCTAAATCCAGCTTGTACAATCTGGAAGTTGTCAATTCATGTACTGTTGAAACTTAGCTTGAAGGATTTTGAGCATTACCTACTGGCATGTGAAATGAGCACAATTTTGTGGTAGTCTGAACAATCTTTTGCATTGCTCTTTTTTGAGATTGGAATGAAAATGGATGTTTTCCAGTCCTGTGGCCATTGCTGGGCTTTTGAAATGTGTTGGCATATTGAGTGCAGCACTTTCAAAGTATCATCTTTTAGGATTTGAAGTAGTTCAGCTGGAATTCCTTCACCTCCACTAGCTTTGCTCATAGTAAGACTTCTTAAGACCCACTTAACTTCACACTCCAGGATGTCTGGCTCTAGGTGAGTGACCACACCATTGTGGTTATCCGGGTCATTAAGACCTTTTTTGTATTGTTCTTCTGTGTATTCTTACCACCTCTTCTTAATCTTTTCTGCTTCTGTTAGGTCCTTACCATTTAACTCCTTTATTGTGCCCATATTTGCATTAAATGTCCCCTTGGTTTCTCTAATTTTCTTGAAGATATCTCTAGTCTTTCCCATTCTATTGTTTTCCTCTATTTCTTTACACTGTTCACTTAAGAAGGCTTTCTTATCTCTCCTTGCTATTTCCTGGAACACTACATTCAGATGCATATATCTTTTCCTTTTTCATTTGACTTTTCTTTCTCTTCTTTTCTCAGTTACTTGTAAAGTCTCCTCAGACAACCACTTTGCCTTCTTTTATTTCTTTTCTTGGGGATGTTTTGGTCACGACCTCCTATACAATGTTATGAACCTTTGTCCATAGTTCTTCAGGCACTCTGTCTATCAGATCTAATCTCTTGAATTCATTCATCACCTCCACTGTATATTCATAGGGAATTTTATTGAGGTCATACGTGAATGGCCTTTTCTTTGGTGTTAATTCTAGAAGGTCTTGTAGGTCTTCATAGAACTGTTCAGCTTCAGAGTCTTCAGAATTAGTGGTTGGGTCATAGACTTGGATTTCTGTGATATCAAATGGTTTGCCTTGGAAATGAACAGAGATCATTCCGTCATATTTGAGATTGCACCCAAGTACTGCATTTTGGACTGTTTTGTTGACTATGAGGACTATTCCATTTCTTCTAAGGGATTCTTGCCCACAGTAGTAGATATAATGGTCACCTGAATTAAATAAACCCATTCAAGTCCATTTTAGTTCACTGATTCCTAAAATGTCAATGTTCACTCTTGCCATCTCCTGTTAGACCACTTCCAATTTACCTTGATTCATGGACCTAACATTCCAAGTTCCTATGCAATATTGTTCTTTACAGCATCAGACTTTACTTTTATCACCACTCACATCCACAGCCGGGTGTTATTTTTGTTTTGGCTCCATCTTTTCATTCTTTCTGGAGTTATTTCTCCAGTCTTCTCCAGTAGCATATTGGGCACCTACTGACCTGGGGAGTTCATCTTTCAGTGTCCTATCTTTTTGGCTTTTCATACTGTTCCTGGTGTTCTCAAGGCAATAATACTGAAGTGGTTTGCCATTCCCTTCTCCAGTGGGGCACATTTTATCAGAACTCTCCACTATGACTTGTCCACTTGGGTGGCCCTACACAGCATGGCTCATAGTTTCATTGAGTTAGACAAGGCTGTGGTCAATGTGATTAGATTGGTCAGTTTTCTGTAATTGTGGTTTTCATTCTATCTGCTCTCTGATGGATAAGAGGCTTATGGAAGCTTCCTGATGGGAGAGACTGACTGTGGGGGAACCAGGGTCTTGTTCTGATGGGCAGGGACATTTTCAGTAAATCTTCAATCCAATTTTCTGTTTATGGGTGGGGCTGTGTTCCCTCCCTGTTGTTTGGCCTGAGGCCAAACTATGGTAGGGGTAATGACTGTAATTACTTCAAAAGGACTTGTGTGTACTGTTGTATTCAGTGCCCATGACCCGGTAGCAGGCCACTGTTGACCCATATCTCCACCAGAGACTCCTGGACACTCACAGGCAAGTCTGGCTCAGTCTCTTGTCGGGTCACTGCTCCTTTCTCCTAGCTCCTGGTTCACACAAGGTTTTGTTTGTACCCTCCAAGAGTCTGTTTCCCCAGTCCTGTGGAAGTTCTGTAATCAAATCCCACTGGCCTCCAAAGTCAAATTCCCTGGGGGTTCTCAGTCCCTTTGCCGGATCCCCAGGTTGGGAAATGTGTTGTGGGTCCTAGAGCTTTCTTAACAGTGTAAGTGTTCCTTTGCTATAATTGTTCTGCAGTTTGTGGGTCGTCTGCTTGGTGGCTCTATGGTGGGGCTAACAGCAACCTCCTCCATGAATGCTTATATCATATTCTGTGCGACCCAGGTCTGCTGCTGACAGACCCCTTGTCCCTGCAACAGGCCACTGCTGATCTGTGCCTCCACAGGAGACACTAACACTCAAAGGCAGGTCTGGCTCAGTCTCTGTGGGGGTCTCTGGGTCCTGGTGCACACAAGGTTTTGTATGAGCCCTCCAAGCATCTCTGGCGGGTATGGAGTTTGAGTCTAAACGTGATATTGCCCCTCCTACCATCTTGTTGGGGCTTCTCCTTTGCCTTGGACATAGGGTATTTTTTTTTCCTGTGGGATCCAACATTCTCCTGTTGATGGTTGTTCAGCAGCGAGTTGCAATTTTGGAAAAGATTTCTACTCTGCTACTTTGTGCGAGACTCACCTGGAGTAACAGGCAAGCTTGGCCTTGGAGTACAAAATGAAGGAGGGCAAAGGCTAACAGAGTTTTGCCAAGAGAATGCATTGGTCATAGCAAACACCATCTTCCAACAACACAAAGGATGACTCTACACATGGACATTACCAGAAGGTCAATACCGAAATCAGATTGAGTATTTTCTTTGTAGCTGAAGATGGAGAAGCTCTATACAGTCAGCATAAATAAGACCGGGAGCTGACTGTGGATCAGATCATGAATTCTTTTTTGCAAAATTCAGACTTCACCTGAACAAAGTAGGGAAAACCACTAGACCATTCAAGTATGACCTAAATCAAATACCTTATGATTATACAGTGGAAGTGACAAATAGATTCAAGGGATTAGATCTGATAGAGTGCCTGAAGAAAAATGGATGGAGGTTTGAAACATTGTATGGGAGGCAGTGATCAAGACCAACCCCAAGAAAAAGAATGCAAAAAGGCAAAATGGTTGTCTGATGAGGCCCTACAAATAGCTGAGAAAAGAAGAGAAGCAAAAGGCAAAGGTGAAAAGGAAAGATGTATCCATTTGAATGCAGATTTCCAAAGAATACCAAGGAGAGATAAGAAAGCCTTCTTAAGGGGACAATGCGAAGAAATAGAGAAAAACAATAGAATGGGGAAACTAGAGATCTCTTCAAGAAAATTAGAAATACCAAGGGAACATTTCATTCAAAGATGGGCACAATAAAGGATAGAAACAGTATGGGCCTAACAGAAGCAGAGATATTAAGAAGAGGTAGCAAGAGTACACAGAGGAACTATACAAAAAAGATCTTAATGTCCTAGATAACCATGAAGGTGTGATTACTCACCTAGAGCCAGACATCCTGGAATATGAAGTCAAGTAGGCCTTAGGAAGCATCAATACAAACAAAGCTAGTGGAGGTGATGGAATTCCAGCTGATCTATTTAAAATCCTAAAAGATGCTGCTGTGAAAGTGCTGCACTCAATATGTCAGCAAATTTGGAAAGCTCAGTAGTTGGCACAGGACTAGAAAATGTCAGTTTTCATTCCAATCCCAAAGAAAGGCAATGCCAAAGAATGTTCAGACTACCACACAATTGCACACATCTCACACACTAGCAAAGTAATGCTCAAAATTTTCCAAGCAAGGCTTCAACAGTACATAAACTGAGAACTTCCAGATTCTCAAGCTGGATTTAGAAAAGGCAGAGATCAAATTGCCAACATCCTCTGGATCATAGAAAAAGCAAGAGAATTCCAGAAAAAAACATGTACTTTTGCATTATTGACTATGCCTAAGCCTTTGATTGTGTGTATCACAACAAACTGTGGAGTGTTCTTAAAGAAATGGAAATACCAGACCACCTTATCTGCCTCCTGAGAAATCTATATGCAGGTCAAGAGGCAACAGTTAGAACCAGACATTGAAAAAAAAACTGGTTCCAAATTGGAAAAGGAGTACATCAAGTCTGTATAGTGTCACCTTGCTTATTTAACTTATATGCAGAATTCATCTTGTGAAATGCCAACCTGGATGAAGTACAAGCTGGAATGAAGATTTCTGGGAGAAATATCAACAACCTCTGATATGCAGATGACACCACAAAGAGCCTCTTGATAAAAGTAAAAGAGGAGAGTGAAAAAGCTAGTTTAAAACTCAACATTTAGAAAACTAGATCATGGCATGCTGTCCCATCAGTTTATGGCAAATAGATGGGGAAACAATGGAAACCATGACAGACTTTATTTTCTTGGGCTCCAAAATCATTGCAGATGGTGACCACAGCTATGAAATTAAAAGAAGCTGCTCCTTGGAAGAAAAGCTATGACCAACCTAGACAGCATATTAAAAAGCAGAAACAACACTTTGCTGACAAAGGTCCATCTAGTCAAAGCTATGGTCTTTCTAGTAGTCATGTATGGATGTGAGAGTTGGACCAAAGGAAAGCTGAGCACCAAAGAATTGATGCTTTTGAACTGTGGTGTTGAAGAAGACTCTTGAGAATTCCTTGGACTGCAAGGAGATTAAACCAGTCTATCCCAAAGGAAATCAGTCGTGAATATTCACTGGAAGGAGTGATGCTGAAGCTGAAGCTCCAATACTTTGGCTAACTGATGCAAAGAACTGACTCATGGAAAACACCCTTATGCTGGGAAAGATTGAAGGCAGGAAAAAAAAGGGGATGACAGAGGATAAGCTTGTTGGAAGGTAACCAACTCGATGAACATGAGTTTGAGTAAGCTTTGGGAGTTGGTGATGGACAGGGAAGCCTGGCATGCTGCAGTCCATGGGATTGCAGAGTAGAACATGACCGAGCAACTGAACTAAACTAAACTGAATGGCCTAGTGGTTTTCCCTGCTTTCTTCAATTTTATCCTGAATTTTGCAATAAGATGCTCATGGTCTGAGCCACAGTCAGCTAGGTCTTGTTTTTTCTGATTGTAGAGAAGTTATTAATCTTTGGCTGCTAAGAGTATAATCAATCTGATTTCAGTATTGACCATCTGGTGATGTCCATGTGTAGAGTTGTCTCTTGTGTTGTTGAAAGAGGATGTTTGCTAAGACCAGTGCATTCTCTTGAGCAAATTCTGTTCCATTTTGTACTCCAAGACCAAACTTGCCTATTATCTCTTGACTTCCTACTTTTGCATTCCAATACTCTATGATGAAGATGACATCTTTTTTTTTTTTTTTCTTGATGTTAGTTCTAGAAGGTCTTGTAGGTCTTCATGGAACCAGTCAACTTCAGCTTCTTTGGTATCAGAGGTTGGGGCATAGACTTGGTTGATTTGCTTCAGAAATGAACTGAGATCATTGTCATTTTTAAGATTGCACCCAAGTACTTCATTTCAGGCTCTTTTGTTGACTCTGAGGGCTACTCCATTTCTTCTAAGGGATTCTTGCATATAGTAGTAGATATAATTGTCTTCTGGGTTAAATTCACCCATTCCAGTCCATTTTAGTTCACTGATTCCTAAAATGTTGATGTTCACTCTTGCCATCTCCTGCTTTCCCACATCCAATTTACCTTGATTCATGGGCCTAACATTCCAGGTTCCCATGAATATTCTTTGTAGCATCATTTCCCATGAAATGTTCTTTGTAGCTTCAGACCCCTGAGAACAAGTTAAATCTTACACCTACAGTGTATACCAATACTCATGATTAAAATTAAATCTATAAGTTATGAAAATATGTGTGTATCTTTATGAGCTCTCTGAATGTGGGGAGTAGGCATGTGGCAGAAGTATGAGGATGAAAGAAGGTGGAGTTCTGCAGGGTTGTGGGTCACAGAAAAAGGCCCACAGTTAGGCAGACATGAAAGATAAGACTGGGTGGGTATGAGCACTGAAAGCAAGCAACAACAAAGAAAGATAATAACTTACCATATGGACAAGGAGGAAAAGGGCTTGGTGTTTCTGCCAGTGTGTATTTTGAGGGTGCAGAGCATGATGTCAAAGTGTAAATTATAAGAACTGCCTGGTGGCTCAGCAGTAAAGAACCCACTTGCCAATATAGGAAACATGGGTTTGATCCCTGGGTGGGGAAGATGCCCTGGAGAAGGGAATGGCTACCCACTTCAGTATTCTTGCCTGGGAAATCCCATGGACAGAGGAGCCTGGCAGTCTATAGTCCATGGGGTGGCAGAGTCAGACATGACTTAGCGACTGAATAATGACAATACAGAGTGATGTGTGTGGGTGACGGCATTCCCCCTCCCATACCAAAAGGGCAAACACATCACCTCTAGGCCATTTACCTCATACTTGTGTTTATTCTGTCACACCATAAACTAAGCAACTGTAGGACCTCAGAATGACCAAAAATCTCACAATATTAAAAGTCAATGACAGCACTCCCCCACCACTAAAATAATGGTATTTGGACACCCAAACCCAACACCAGTTAGGCTACTTTCTTGTTAAGAAACTTGTGGTGGCATAGTGGCTCCCAAAGGCGAAGCAATGGCAGTTATTCAATCCTGGTACAAGCATTAAGTTGCAGGGAAAATGTTAAATTAAACTTTTAATTTTGAGATAATCATGAACTCACATGCAGTTGTAAAAAATAAAGAGATCTCATGTACCCTTTAGCCAACTTTAATAATTATATATTGTATAACTGTACTACTATAATATCATAACTGGGATATTGGCATGGACACATTCGAGATGCAGAGCATCTCCATAATTTCAGGAGTTCCTCATGTGGCCCATTTATGGACACATCCACTTCCCTCCTACTTCCATTCCCACCTTAACCCCTGGTAACTATTCATGTGTTCTCTATTTCTACATTGTTGTGTTTTGCTTTCTTGATTTTCTTTACTGTTTTCTTGTTTAAAATCTATTGATTTCTCCTCTAATTTGTCTTATTTCCTCTCTTCAAGTAGCTTTAAGTTTAATTTGTTCTTCTTTCTTTAATTGTCTAGGATGGAAATTTAGGTTATTAATTTCAAATTTCTTTTCTAATATAAGCATTTATGCAATGAATTTCCCTCAAGAATCACTTTAGCTGAATCTTACAAATCTTGAATGTGTATTTAAATTTTCATTCAGTGTAATGCATCTTAAAATTTCTGTTGAGATTCCCACTTTGGCTCATGGATTATCTGAAGTATAATTTTTTAAAATTTCAGTATTTAGATGTCTTCTGAATATCTTTGGATTTGAGTTTAGTTAAATCGTTGTCTGAGAACTTTCTCCTGGCTTTCTTCCTATCACTGACCAATCCCTCTCTTTTCTCCAACCAACGTTTAAGTATAGATGGTCTTCAAGATTGTGTTCCAGGAGGCTGTAGAGAAAAGGGACAATGTTGGTGATGTCCTACACTGTTGGTGATGATGTAAATTGGTGCTCCACTATGCAGAACAGTAGGGCGGTTCCTTAAGAAACTAAAAATAGAGCTGCCATGTCTGCGTGCTAAGTCGCTTCAGTTGTGTCTGACTCTTTGTGACCCTATGGACTGTAGCCTGCCAGGCTCCTCTGATCATGAGATTCTCCAGGCAAGAATACTGAATTGGGTTGCCATACACTCCTCCTACGTATCTTCCAGATCCAGGGATTGAACCTGCATCTCCTGGGGCTCCTGTACCACAGGCAGTCTTTACTGCTGAGCCACCGGGAAAGTCCTAGAGCTGCCATATGATCCAGCAATCCCACTCCTGGGCATATATCCAGAGACAAACATGGTCCAAAATGATCCATACACTCCAATGTTCATTGCAGCATTGTTTACAATAGCCAAGACATGGAAGCAACCTAAATGTCCATCCACAGATGAATGGATAAAAAGATATGGTATATACATACCATGAAATATTACTCAGTGATTAAAAGGAATGAAATAATATTTGCAGCAACATGGATGGCCCTGGAGATTATTGTAGTAAGTGAACCAAGTCAGACAGAGAAAGACAGATATCATATGATATTGATTATATGTTGAATCTAAAACAATGGTACAAATGAAATTCTTTACAAAACAGAAGCAGACTCATGGACTTAGAGAACAAAGTTATGGTTACCAGATGGAAGGGTGGTGGGGAAGGAAAGATTGGGAGTTTGGGTTTGACATGTACACAATGCTATATATAAAATAGATAACCAATAGGGACCTGTTTTATAGCACAGGGAACTCTGCTCAATACCCTGTAATAAATTAAATGGAAAAGAATTTGAAAAAGAATAGACACCTCTTTATATATAACTGAATCACTTTGCTGTACACCTGAAACTAACACAATTGCTAATCAACTCCACTCCAATATAAATAATATAAAATAAAATATTTTAAATGGCAAAAAAAAAGATACTAGAATTGAGAGTAAGAGTAATTCTAACTTGGCTGGAAAATACACATAGTAATCCCCCCTACTGATATTATTTAAAGTTGTAATTAACTGCCCTGTAAACAAATTCTGAATAAAATCTTTTTTAAGAAACTTTATAAAATATTATCACTCTAAACTATCACCCATTCTATATAATTTTAATTTAATTATCAGTATATATAAATTAGGTTTGATAAAAGTGAAACAAAAATTAAATTCACTATCATACAAGATACTTCCTTTACAAATTCTAACAAGGTAGTTGTAAAAAGGCCTCTGGAACTCTACACTATTAATTTGCAAAAGAAACCCTTTTTCATTTTAGCGAATACCACTCTCATAAGAAAATGTACAAATGTTCAAAATTAAACAATAGAATAATTTCAAACCTGAGCCTGCAAAAATACAGCCTTACAAAGTCTACAAGAGAATAATTAAACTTTTCTTTCTACTTTTCAGTTTTACTTTGTTTGTTGTTTTCATAGTATGTTTATAGATACTGTGTGCAAAAAATAATTTAACCACAACTTACTGAAACTAAGGATTAATAAACATTATCATAAGTTTAAGAAAAAGTCTGTGCTCCAGGTCTTCCCAACCTCTTATTTCTGTCACTATAAACTCCCTGTCTAATATCCATTCCTGATCTCCCTTTCAACCTCTCCTCTGAACTTCAGAGGTAAGTATATTATGGTCTCCCAGGACCTTCCATCTAGAGTCCCAACAGGCAACTAAATTTCAACAAGTCCCCAGACATTTTCATCACCTATGGAAAGAACATTATGATTAATCCAGCAGTCATCAGACTGGAAATCAGTGCTCAACACTCTTGCTGATTATACTCCTAAATGACTCTTTCTGATTCCATCATCTCTTCCTTATGCTCACTGCCACAGTTTGGTATAGGCCCTTAATTTTGGCATAGGCTGGCCCATTTGGCCTCAGATCCACTCCTCATCCTTCTGCTCCACTCTGTTTTTCAGAATGAATTTTCTTGGCTATTGTGCCTCATGGAGGCAGACTAGCGGCTGACAGGAAGTGAGAAGGAGGATGAGAGAAGGTGTTCTTGAGCTGCATCTGTTTCCTCTGTGTCTCTATCTCCCACCATCAAACCCTCTGTGATTCCAGTTTCCACCAATCGACCCTGCCTCAGGACTCTGCAGACCCTGGCTCCATTCTCTATCCCTGTAGCCTAAGAGTGGTAGCAGCTTGCTGCTGTTGCTTATTTCTGGGTTGCTTCATCTTATACAGCTTTCTTTCTCAATCATTCCAGTTCCTATATAAACCAGTTATCTGCATTGCCTTTCTCCTCTCATAAAAAATTACTGTGATTTTTGTTTTCCGGGTTGGACCCTGACTGATACAGCCTTTACTACTTTTAACCTAGCTTCTAACCTCAGATATGAAGATGACACCATCCTTATGGCAGAAAGTGAAGAGGAACTGAAGAGCCTCTTGAAGAAAGTGAAAGAAGAGAGTGAAAAAGCTTAAAACTCATCATTCAGAAAACTAATATCATGGCATCTGGTCCCATCACTTCATGGCAAATAGATGGAGAAACTGTGACAGACTTTATTTTCTTGGGTTCCAAAATCATGGCAGATAGTGATTGCAGCCATGAAATTAAAAGACGCTTGTGCCTTGGAAGAAAAGCTATGACCAACCTTGACAGCATATTTAAGAGCAGAGACATTACTTTGCCGACAAAGGTCAATTTAGTCAAAGCTATTGTTTTTCCAGTAGTCACATATGGATGTGAGAGTTGGACCATAAAGAAAGCTAAGTGCAGAAGAATTGATGCTTTTGAACTGTGGTGTTGGAGAATACCCTTGAGAGCCCCTTGGACTGCAAGGCGATCCACCCAGTCCATCTTAAAGGAAATCAGTCCTGAATATTCACTGGAAGGACTGATGTTGAAGCTGAAACTCCAATTCATTGGCCACCTGATGTGAAGAACTGATTCATTGGAAAAGACCCTGATGCTGGGAAAGATTGAAGGCAGGAGGAGAAGGGGATGACAGAGGATGAGATGGTTGGATGGCATCAATGACTGGATGGACATGAGTTTGAGCAAGCTCCAGGAGTTGGTGATGGACAGGGAAGCCTGGTATGCTGCAGTCCATGGGGTCTCCAAGAGTTGGACACGACTGAGTGACTGAACTGAACTGACTGAACCTAACTTACTGTAACCGATTTTCAGTAAATTGTCCTGATTCTAGTTTTATTCCTCTCTAATTTACTCTGAATATTGAAGCCAAAATAATGTGTCTTAAACAGACTTTGCCTAAAAGCTTCAGTAGTTCCCCATTGCCTACAGGACAGAGTCCTATTTTAGACTGCAGTTTGACAGTGGGATAGATGGGAGAGAGGACTGCTGCCATTGTTGGGTTACAAGATGGAGACCAGGACAGCAAGTTAAAGTGCAAAGTGAAAGTGAAAGTGAAAGTTGATCAGGGATGTCCAACTCTTTGCAACCCCATGGACTGTAGCCTGCCAGTCTCCTCTGTGCATGGAATTCTCCAGGCAAGAATACTGGAGTGGGTTGCCATGCCCTTCTCCAGGGGATCTTCTTGACCTAGGGATCGAACCCAGGTCTCCCACATTGCAGGCAGGTTCTTTACTGTTTGAGCTAGGTGGTGCAGCAGCGAAGAATTCTCCTGCCAACTCAGGAGACACTGGTTCAATCCTGGATCAGGAAGGTCCTCTGGAATAGGAAATGGTAACCTGCTCCAGTATTCTTGCCTGGAGAATTCCATGGACAGAAGAGGCTGGTGGGCTATAGTCCATGGGGTCTCAAAGAGTCAGACACGACTGAGAACACACACAGACACACACGAACTCCAAAACAACATGGCTCCTGGCCTTCTACAGAAACCAAATGGTGGGCATGTTGACAGGAATGATGTTAATCTAGCTCTAACTTGGGTTTGTCAAGCATAGCAAGTTAAAAGCATTCCTTAACTGTTGGCTCAATTTCAAATGAGCTCCTCACAGAAAGGAAAGGGAGATCTCAGAAACAGCCTTGGTGAGTAATAGAGGCTTCAAGATCTCCCAATAAATATAGACCAACTGACTGGAAGCCCCTGATTCATCTGCTTTCTATATTCTCAAAAGATTCCTGTCCCAACAACATATTACCAATAGTGAACATCACTCAGTTGTGTCCAACTCTTTGCTACTCCATGGACCACAGCCAGCTAGGATCCTCTGTCCATGGGATTCTCCAGGCAAGAATACTGGAGTGGGTAGCTGTTCCCTTCTCCAGGGGATCTTTCCAACCCAGGGATCGAACCCAGGTCTCCCTCATTGCAGGTGGATTCTTTACTCTCCAAGCTACCAGGGAAGCCATGTACCTATAAATTTAGCTTGAGAGCTTCTTTTCTTTTTATAATTCCTCTTGCTCAAAGATGGAATTAGGAGAATTTCCAAAAGCCCTTGGACTACAGTAAGGTTTTTGAAAGATTAATGTATCAAGGCTAAGTGAAATGAAGTGAAGTGAAATGAAGTGAAGTAAAATTTGCTCAGTCGTGTCTGACTCTTTGTGACCCCATGGACTATACAGTCCGTAGAATTCTTTAGTCCAGAATACTGGAGTGGGTAGCCTTTCCCTTCTGCAAGGGATCTTCCCAACCCAGAGATTAAACCCAGGTCTCCCACTTGGCAGGTGGGTTCTTTACCAGCTGAGCTACAAGGGAAGCCCGGGGTGGGGGCAAGGCAGGAGTTAAATGCTTCAGTTTGTGTCTTGCCTCTCCTCCTTGTTTTCTCACAAGGGAAAGGGAAAGTCTATCAAGGCTAAGGGAAAAATATAAATTAATAAAAAATGATGGATCTAGGAGTGAGTTTGTACATACAATGCATGTCATGGGATCCTGAATTTTCAATTAAGCTTAAGACATTTTTAGCAGCCAGAACTGCTGCTGCTGCAAAGTCACTTCAGTCATGTCTGACTCTGTGCGACCCCATAGACAGCAGCCCATTAGGCTCCTCTGTCCCTGGGATTCTCCAGGCAAGAACACTGGAGTGGGTTGCCATTTCCTTCTTCAATGCATGAAAGTGAAAAGTGAAAGTGAAGTCGTTTAGTCGTGTCCGACTCTTAGTGAACCCATGGACTGCAGCCCACCAGGCTCCTCCATCCATGGGATTTTCCAGGCAAGAGTACTGGAGTGGGGTGCCACTGCCTTCTCCAGCAGCCAGAACTAAGAGAAAAAAAAAATCCTCCATTATGTGATCATCAGGATTCAAAATCCAGGTTTTTTTCATATGAGTTTGGCTTATAAAGCCTACTTATTTCCAATGATATGAGAAAGGAATTGCTGGTGATATCCATTGCCCAAGTTTTCATAACATCCAGCCAGAAAATGTGAAATCAATAACATGGCCAACAAATCTGTGAGTCAGGGTTGTGTTTGTCTACATTAACTTACCTGCAGATTCCAAAGTGCCATCGATGCTACCATGAGTATTCTAGGATTAGTAATCCATAATGAATGTGTAGGTTTTTGTAATAGTCAGGGGAGAAACAACAAGGACCCAGACTAAGATAGTAGCAGGGGGATGAGAAGTGAGGGACCAACTTGAGAAATGTTCAGTTCAGTTCAGTTCAGCCGCTCAGTCATGTCCGACTCTTTGCAACCCCATGAACCACAGCATGCCAGGCCTCCCTGTCCATCAGCACCTCCCAGAGTCCACCCAAACCCATGTCCATTGAGTCGGTGATACCATCCAACCATCTCATCTTCTGTGATCCCCTTCTCCTCCTGCCCTCAATCTTTCCCAGCATCAGAGTCTTTTAAAATGAATCAGCTCTTCCCATCAGGTGGCCAAAGTATTGGAGTTTCAGCTTCAACCTCAGTCCTTCCAATGAACACCCAGGACTGATCTCCTTTAGGATGGACTGGTTGGATCTCCTTGCAGTCCAAGGGACTCTCAAGAGTCTTCTCCAACACCACAGTTCAAAAACATCTATTCTTTGGTGCTCACCTTTTTTTATGGTCCAACTCTCATGTCCATACATGACCACTGGAAAAACCATAGCCTTGACTAGATGGAACTTTGTTGACAAAGTAATGTCTCTGCTTTTTAATATGCTGTCTAAGTTGGTCATAACTTTCCTTCCAAGGTGTAAGCGTCTTTTAATTTCATGGCTGCAATCACCATCTGCCATGATTTTGGAGCTCAGAAAAATAAAGTCAGTCACTGTTTCCCCATCTATTTGCCATGAAGTGATGGGTCCAGATGCCATGATCTTAGTTTTCTGAATGTTGAGCTTTAAGCCAACTTTTTCACTCTCCACTTTCACTTTCATCAAGAGGCTTTTTAGTTCTTCTTCACTTTCTGCCATATGGGTGATATCATCTGCACATCTGAGGTTATTGATATTTCTCCCAGCAATCGTGATTCCAGCTTGTGCTTCCTCCAGCCCAGTGTTTCTCATGATGTACTCTGCATGTAAGTTAAATAAGCAGGGTGACAATATACAGCCTTGACATACTCTTTCTTATTTTGAACCAGTCTGTTGTTCCATGTCCAGTTCTAAATGTTGCTTCCTGACCTGCATATAGGTTTCTCAAGAGGCAGGTAAGGTGGTCTGGTGTTCCCATCTCTTTCAGAATTTTCCACAGTTTATTGTGATCCACACAGTCAAAGGCTTTGGCATAGTCAATTAAGCAGAAATAGATGTTTTTCTGAAACTCTCTTGCTTTTTCGACGATCCAGAAAATGTTAGCAATTTCATTTCTGGTTCCTCTGCCTTTTCTAAAACCAGCTTGAACATCAGGAAGTTTACAGTTCACATATTGCTGAAGCCTGGCTTGGAGAATTTTGAGCATCACTTTACTAGCATGTGAGATGAGTGCAATTGTGCAGTAGTTTGAGCATTCTTTGGCATTGCTTTCTTTGGGATTGGAATGAAAACTGACCTTTTCCAGTCCTGTGGCCACTGTTGAGTTTTCCAAATGTGCTGGCATATTGAGTGCAGCACTTTTACAGCATCATCTTTCAGGATTTAAAATAGCTCAATTGGAATTCTTTCACCTCCACTAGTTTTTATCGTAGTGATGATTCCTAAGGAGGACTTGACTTCACATTCCAGGATGTCTGGCTCTAGGTGAGTGGAGCAGTGGTTGTGATGGCACAAGAGTGGCCGAGAAAACCTACTCCACATCCAAGGTAAGGAGCAGCGGCTGCACTTTGCTGGAGCAGCCGTGAAGAGACACCCCACGTGCAAGGTAACAGAAACCCAAGTAAGCCGGTAGGCGCTGAGAGAGGGCATCAGAGGGCAGACAGACTGAAACCACAATCAGAGACAACTAGGCAATCTAATCACATGGACCACAGCCTTGTCTATCTCAATGAAACTAAGCCATGCCATGTGGGGCCATCCAAGATGGACGGGTCATGGTGGAGAGGTCTGACAGAATGTGGTTCACTGGAGAAGGGAATGGCAAACCACTTCAGTATTCTTGCCTTGAGAACCCCATGAACAGTATGAATAGTATGAGAAATGTTAATCAAAGGGAAATGGGCATGTTGTAGTGACTAGTTGGATAACTCCTAAATTCGTGGCATTGGTGACTCTGAGTTTATGGAGTCCATTCAGAGATGTCAGGGAGTTCAGAGAGCTGTGAGCTGCAGATAAAAGTCAGAGAGAGAAAGAACGTGTGTGTGTGTGTGTGTGTGTGTGTGTGTTTGGGGGTGGGTCTTGAGCTTAAAGATGGTACTCAGTACCATAGTAGTGGAGAAGAATGTCCAAGGGAAAAGACATGGACTTCAGGAAGAAACCCTGGGGTGTTAAACATTTGATAGATGATTAAGTAAGTGGAGACCCCCAAAGAGAATGAGAAGAGTAGTAATGTGTCTAAGGAGTACAGTGTTTTAAGGGTGGAGCAGTCAATGTGTTCAATGGTATCAAGAGGTCAAGTAAAAAGAGGATTGAAACTTGACAAAGGGATTTAGACACTTGGAAGTTACTTATGACCTTGACAGGAGCAGTTTATGTGGAGTGGTGGGCAGAGGCCACAGGAGAGTAGATTGTAAGTGGGAAGTGGGTAAGTGGTAGAGACAATTAGAGGACAAATATCACTTTCCAGGAATTTGGCAGTGGAAGGGGTGGGGGAAAGAGATCATGGTGGCTGGAAGATAAAGAGTCAAGAGAGGATTTTTAAATTTAGATTACAGAAACTTAAATGCGTTTTCAAGTTTGGAGGAAAAAAAGATATTCGAGAAAAGGATCATGAAGGAGCAGAAAAGCGGGGGAAAGTTTGAAGAGGTGACAGAAAAGGAAGGACTGAGGACTTAGAACTGTGAACATGGGAGAAGAGCTTGCCTTTGAACAGAAGGAGTCTTCTCTAAGGCTATAGTAAAGTGGTCAGAGAAGCAAAGGCAAAGAGCAAGAGCTAGGAAGCTGAGAGATATAATTTCTCACTTCTATCAGGGGAGTAAGAGCAAGGTTGCTTTTTATAGGCAAGAAGGATGAAAACTCATTAGGAAGCTTGAAGACAAAAAGAAAAGGTTTAGAATAGTGACTAGTAAATATTCAGAGTTTCTCTGGCCAGTTTCAAAGCAGGCATACTAGGCCTTTTTGAAACTGCCTCTCACTTACAATGTAATGGTTGTATCTTAGCTGCTGGATGAAAAATGGTTGCAAATCTCATTATAGCCATGAAAAAAGATTGCCTGGCAGCACTGATTGCTCAACTGAGCAAAGACCCAGATTTAAATGAGGCTAATATGGTTTTCTGTTCTTCTTCCAGCTGGACTCAGAGCTGCATCTAAAAACAAAGAAGGTGGACTGTGGATGATCAGTTCATCCAGCGTTGGGATTTTGTTGGGTGGGTGCAAGGAAAAGAGACAAATGTGAAGGAGCCAATACAGGGGACAAAGCAGGCCCACCGATCTGCCACATATGATGGCTTGACTTCAGAGGCAAGGAAGAGAGGCTTGGAAGAGGCTGCTGGAGAGACAGTAAAGGGTGCGCCCAAGGGCTGGATGCCTGGCTGAGGTGAAGAAGAAGCTACATCAGTAGTAAAAGTAAGAAAGAATTCAAAGGACTGGGGCACGTGGTCAGGGGCCTTAGGTAAAAATGGAAGCATGGAGTATATGAGTGGAGTTGAAAGCTTCAACTCTTTTTGAGATGGGAAGGAGTGATAAACTTGGGAGCCAGGAGAATCATGGAAAAGAACATTTTCAAATGAAAAGGGCATCAGAAGTGACTAATTGGAAAGATAACTTTTGTCTCCTGGACCAGCTGAGAGATGTATGTGTTTTGGAGCACAGTGACCTTTCCATTTCCTTAGAAAGAGATGAGACCACCATGGGGCTTTTCTTATGTGCAATGGCATTAATTGGTCTAAAATTGGCTGTTATCTAATACAAAAATAATAGCAACAAAGGAAATTGGCCAAATTAACAGAAACCTGAGGGTTCAGTAGAAATGAATTTTACTTTTAATGACCTGGAGCAAAGCTAGATCATAGACGTCACCAGAGGTTCAAATGGAACGTGTTGAAACCAGCTAGTTTGGTGATGTAGTAACCTGGCCTGAATCACTAGCTGTGTATGTGGGCTTAGTTGTTCAGTCGTGTCCAACTCTTTGCGACCCCATGGACTGTAGCCCACCAGGCTCCTCTGTCCATAGGGATTTTCTAGGCAAGAATACTGGAGTGGATTGCGATACACTCCTCCAGGGGATCTTCCCAACCCAGGGATCAAACCCACGTCTCCCACACTGCAGGCAGATTCTTTACCATCTGAGCCACAGAGCATCGCTGGCTGGCCAGCTTCATCTAGCCAAGGACCAGCTCTGAGGCCGCCTGGCTGATTGTACTGGCTACAGAACCTTACAGCCATGACACCATCTGCTTAGCTCTGCTAGGGCCAGCATGATCTAGAGGAATCAAAGGACTATTGGGAACTAGTCAGCCAGCTGCTCTCCTAGTCTGCTCTGAACAGTCCCAGCATCCCATTTCTTTGTGAGCATTTGAATCTGTTCTAACCTTTAGCTTGTTCCTGTGACAGACATAATATCATTAATGTGCTGGTCTCTCCCCCATCCTTCTAACAGCTCTAACAGTGATTCTCAAACTTTAGTCATCAAAAGAAAGCCCTGGGTATATTGTTAAATGCTGATTCTGATTCAGCAGATCTGGGGTGAGGCCTGAGACACTCCCAGGCGTCATGATGCTTCTAGACTGGGAGCCACACTTTTAGTGAGGCTCTCAGCAGGGTTTTCTCTAAAAGACCATCTCTCCCTCAGCCCCTCTCCCCTTTTCAGTGAGAATTTACTGAAAATCTCCCAAGGACACATCACTGGACTAGGCAGTGGAAGGCAAGAAGAAGATAAAGAGGATACATAATGGCACAAGACATGGTGCTTGCCTACAAGGGAACAGGCAATGATACCACATGTAGGTATAATAGAAAGATGGACAGAGGGCTGGGGGAACACAGAGAAGGGACTAAATATGCCAGGGTTTTCAGGAAGGATTCACAGAGGAGGTGACATTAAGATGGAGCTTGAAACCTGAGTTGGAGGGTATTAGGTGAAGAGATGGAGAGACATTCCCAGCAAAGAGAAAACTTTGTGCAAAGGACTAGAAATGGACAGCATATTTGGACAATGGTGAGAAATCAGGTGTCAGCAGAGTCCTGGGGGAGCAGGCAGCTTGTGAGTAAAATAGAAAGTCACAAAAGCTTTCCTACCTTGCTAAGAAAATGCTCAGCAGACCTCTGACCATGAAGCATGTTTCCACTTACCAGTTAGACAAAAGCTCACACAGGTATGGTGGACAGACAATACCTCAGAACAACAGTAACTTCCTGTTGATTCCAACTTCCAAAAATGCTCATTCCCCCAGGGCTGGACAACCCTGGGAGAAAAGGGATGACAGTCAGAAAGGAAGAAACTGAAAAATGGCAAAGCATTTCAAGAGCTACCTTTTGTACCAAATCAACTGGCTAATTTCAAACTAATTTCATTTGTGCATTAAAGCCAGTCACTATGAAAATCCATAAACTTTATGTAACTGAAATAAATTGACTGATTTTCTTTAAAGACTGTACCTAATCATGCCTTTAACCAATTTATATGACTAGCTTCCATTTCCCATCATGTCCTCCCCCTCCCCAGCACAGTCAGTTTTCCTCTCTATAACAAACAGGCTCAGATCTGCTAGGATTCTCTGATTCACTAGGGTATGAAGAGCAGGGAAAATGAAGGAAGGAAGGAGAGAAGTGAACGAGTAGGGGAGGGAAGGAAGGAAAGAGGAAAAGAGGGAGAGATGGAAGGAGAAAGAAAGAACAGAAGGAAGAGGAAAGAAGGAGAGAACAAAGAAACCAAAAGAAAAAACATTTCAAAAAGCAAGGCACTCAGGTATCTATCACTATGTGCAAAACTAGAACTATGTAGAACATTCTTACACTCATTTTACAGGGGATACAATAGCTAACCATTATTTTTAATTGCAAATAGAAGGGCAGCATAATCTTTTCCTTGCTTAGGGCCTTTTAAGCTCATAATCAGGCCCTGTTCTGGCAAATTCCACCACCTGGAGTGTGAGTGTATGAAGTGCAGGTGTGATGATGAGCTGGCCCAAACGGCCCCAGCCCTCAGTTGTATTTATCCATTGGCATTCAGTTTTGCCCCCACAATAAACCTACCCACCGGGATGAAAGACTGCCTTTACTTACAAACAAATTTTATTGGATTTAGTTGCATTTGGGCACACTCCTTTATTTTTCTCCTGGCTGCATGGGGCTAAATAATTGACTTGATTAAGTCTTGCATTGTTGACCAATTTCTTTGAGCATAATGAAGCCATCCCACATCCACAGAAGAAGTGAGAAGGTATGTAATGAGCTTCCAATCTGTTACCCTAAAGGGCTGTGAGGATGCAGAGTAGCACCCCTCGGATTCATTATTGGGCCCAGGTGATTCACGCATGGTTGCCTGTAGAATCTGGAACTCCTGTGCTTCTTGGAGAATAGCAAGGCTAACAGGAGAATGGGCAAAGAAGGAAACTTGGTGGAGCCTGACTAAAAAGTTTCCTGTCCAGCCTCACTAAAATGTCTTCTTTCATTAAGAGAGGTATCCGTTTCCAAATACTAACATGCCTGTGTGTAGCTGTGCTTTGTATTGTATTGTGAAAGCCCTCTATACTCTTGATGTTCTTGGCATATTGTCATGTCTGTTGTAGACTATTATGATGGCTAAGATGTATTTCATGTAAAACTGAGAGTATGGTGTCAGTGGAGAAAAGAAAGCAAACTGTCAACCAGTTGAAACCAAGCTGTCAAACAATTAATTTATCTTTTACAACAAAATTGCCTTACAGCCAATTAGTTATGCAGCAAAAATGCTTGCAGCAAAGATGTCTACAGTAAAGATGCTTATGGAAAAAATACCAGACACATGGAAAGGTATGTGTATTTTAAGTGAATTTTATTTGAACCCACCTGCAAATGCAGGAGTTGCAAGAGATGGGGTTTGATCCCTGAGTTGGGAAGATTCCCTGGAGTAGGAAATGGCAACCCACTCCAGTATTCTTGCCTAGAGAATCCCATGGACAGAGGAGCCTGGAGGACTATAGTCCATGGGGACCACAAAGAGTCGGACATGACTGAGCACAGTGCAATCTTATTTGAAGTGTGATGGAAAAGCAGTGGGGGCTCTAAGTATGGCGGGGGGTGATTAACTGGTTTAGCTATTAAAATATCTCTGGCTGCTCTGGGAGAATGCACTGGGGGGACAGGGCATGGATGTGGAGTGGCTGTCACAATAATCCAAACACGAGATGTATTGGTCACTGATGGTATTAAATGAATCTTTGGGGTTATGCCTCTATTAAACAGTTGATTTTCTTTAGCTTCTCTTTGATTCTCTTGCTTTACTATTCAATTTCTTCTCACCCTATTCATTACCCAGTTCTGCAAGTGAGCCAGAGCTTCTCTTTCTTGGGAAGTCTGGGCAATAGAATGTGAGGGAATTGTGGAATAAGGGTGACTGAAGGAAGGAGGGAATGGATGAATGGATGGAGAGCTGTAATGGCCAATGTCATTCTTTTACGGCCCCAATGCCCAGCGGAGGTCCTTGAGGTAAATTGGGTCCTCAAGGAACAATGACTGAATGGATGAAGGAAGAAGATGGTAAGTCAGTCAGGTAATCTCCAAAATTAGCAATCATGGATCCTGTGGATTTTGTGATGCAAGGATTATAAACTTTGAATTAGAATATCTACATCTCTCATAATGGATTGCAGAACAGGAATTTAGGAACAATCTTTAGATAAGGTAGGCTCCACTTGGAGAAAATAGCTTTGCTATTTCTAGAAAGAATTGACTGAGAACAGAGAACCCACGCTCATTGGTGATGATATGGCAAATGTGATGGATTTGGATTGGTTGTAAATAAGTTCTCAATGTCCCAAACAACTCAGCAACCTCCTTGCCAAGCTTTCTCCATCTGAGTAAGCTTAACCACCTTTCATCCAGCTTCCCAAACCAGAAGTGAGTGAGTGAGTGAAAGTCACTCAGTCGTGTCCGACTCTTTGCGACCCCATGGACTATACAGTCCACGGAATTCTCCAGGCCAGAATACTGGAGTGGGTAGCCTTTCCCTTCTCCAGGGGATCTTCCCAGCCCTGGAATCAAACCCAGGTCTTCTGCATTGCAGGTAGATTCTTTATCAGCTGAGCGACAAAGGAAGCCCTCCCAAGCCAGAAACCTGTCAGTTATTCTAGATTCCCTTCTCTCCCTCAGTTACTGCACCTAATAAATCTCCAAGTCACATCAATTTTACCTCTTACACATCTCTCTGGTCTACTCCTTTCTCACTGTGGCTACTGACGCCAGCTTATTCCAGGCTGCTATTATGTATTGCCTAGACATCTGAGAATGTCTTCTAATCTCTCTGCTTCCACTCTTGTACCTCTACCATCCATTCTCCACCTAGCCAAGTGATCTTTTTTTTTTTTAAATAACAATTCAGATCATTTCTTTTCCATGCTTAAAATCCTCCAATGACTAACTCTCTAGCTTCATGTCACATCTGTCTTCTTTCTGCATTCTCTTCTCCTGCCATATTAGAGTTCTTTCAGATTCTTTTGCTGGAATCTGGGCCTTCACATGCTTGGTGCATTCTTTCTAATGTGCTATTCACCTCTCCCCACGTCTTCTACTGCTCGGGGGGCGGGCGGGGGGTGCTGGTATTAGAAGAGATTGCCCAAAGAAATAAGTCAGGCAGAAATTCTCAGTCTCTCCCCCTGCTACCAGTCACAGATCTAAACACAGCAGTTTTTCTTCTTGGCCTGAAGTCAGGCAAGGAAAGACGGGGAGGAAAAGGAGGATCAGACCATTCAAGTCCATCTAGGACCATCTGGTCTCTTCTCACCTAATTTTACCTCTTTTCCCGGTTCTATAATAGTGAACTTCCCTCATAGCTCACTCAGTAAAGAATCTTCCTGCAATGCAGGAGACCTGGGTTTGATTCCTGGGTTGGGAAGATCCCCTGGAGAAGGAAATGGCAATCCACTCCAGTACTCTTGCCTGGAAAATCTCATGGACAGAGGAGCCTGGTGGGCTACAGTCCATGGGGTCGCAAGAGTCAGGCATGACTTAGCAACTAAACCACCAAACCATAATAGGACTAGAGGGGGTCAATCTGAGCCAAAATAGTAGCCTCTCATGTAAATGGAAGTAATGGGAAGCATTGTCTAAGATGATTTACTCCTGATCAGCCATTTCAGCCAGAGCACTGGAGAATGCCTGGGTCAAAGGCAAACAGGGCAATACAAATACAATCAATATTCTGTATGGTTTTAAAGGCCATGCTAGGGCTGAAGCCACTTCTGATAACACAGTTTAAAATAATACATGCTCCTCAAGTCTCCCTGGCAATCCAATTGCCTTGGACACACAATGATGCAAGGAATGACACACACAGCTAATGGTTTCTGCTTATCCTTATTGAATGAAAAACTTCACTCATCAGGATTTGGAAAATTCTGGTCACTTTTTTTTTTAATCTCTCTGCCTGGTAATTCTATTCTTATGCCAAGAGCCAGCAGCAGCCCTGTGTCCCTCCCTAACTGACTCAGAGACACTTTCTAGTCTTGGATTTTGCTACTGTCTAATTGGCTATTAACATTTGACCCCAGACTGCTGTTTGTAGCACACCAGGAGACAAACATATCGAAAGTGCAGAGTCTATGAACTTTTTCCCTTATCGGTCCCATCCAAAAGCAGACTGAGCTAAGAGCCTGAGGTATGTGCAGAAAGTCCTGCTCTTCTCACAAATAATGCTCACTGACTTGTGAACTTGCCCAGGGCTAGATTAAGGAAGGAAGCTTAGGTTTCCTTTCTGTAGCCTTCACCTTCCCCCTCCAATCCCATCCCCAAGATCAACAGGTGTGGTCCATGGCTTGACTTTGACACTGAAACACCACGTGTAGAGGGTAAATGTACACTTTCATTATCCCTTCATGATCAGAATGCATGCCCTCCTTTTTTGCCTTATCCTCAATAGCCCTCATCTGAGCAAATGGCTCTTGCTCGAACTTTAATAGGAGTAAAGTCTTGGAACCGTGTAGTAACTAAATTCAGGAGCAATGTTATAAAATCATAAGAAGAAAGCCTGAAGGCAGCAGTGGAGTGAAGGCCAGCAAGGCTGGGCTCTGGTTGGTGGGTTAGCAAACACATTAAATGTGTCATCCTTTGGTCACATGCTACACATGTGCCAGGCTTTGCTGGCACATTCGCACTGCTTCCTATACCAAGTTTTCAGCATAGTCCCAAGGACAGATGTAAGTTAAGACATTTGATTTCTGGAGCTAGATCTCCAGGAAACAATATACCAGTCTTATCATTCCTTGGTTCTGTGACTTTGGGCAAGTTACTTAACTGTTCTGGGCTTTGGTTTCTTCATTATGTGTAATATCATCTTGCCCAGTGGTGTTGTAAGAAGTAAATGAGATAATGCCTGCAAAGCACTTAGAATACCTCCTGACTACTTAGTGCGCCAAACGTGTGGTTTATGACTATTGTTTTCATTATGAAAACAGATGTTGAAAAGGAACCCCTAACACAAACTGCAAGTATACTTGCTCATGGATGTCTGGCAGACTCTAGAACCTTCTTTGTCCCCCAGCTACTGCAGCTACCCATTTGCTCTTCCCCCTAGACCTCCTCTCTAGCCAAGACCCCCAGACATCCAGGCTACTTCTAATCCTGACTCAATACTCCAGCCTCACCTTGAAACAGTGCCACTGTTCTGTGAGGTAGAAAACAAGGAACTACATATTAAAGGATTTCAGAGATGATGTCAGTTTTTACTAGGAAAAAAAAATAAAATTTCAGCCAAAGTCTTTTTATATGCAAATTTGTATTGCATTACATGAGCTATAGGCCTTCACTGATAGCTCAGTTCGTAAAGAATCCACCTGCAACAGGAGACCACAGTTTGATTCCTGAGTCAGGAAGATCCTCTGGAGAAGGGATAGGCTACCCACTCCAGTATTCTTGGGCTTCCCTTATGGTTCAGCTGGTAAGGAATCTGCCTGCAATGCGGGAAACCACAGTTCGATCCCTGGATTGGGAAATCCCCTGGAGAAGGGAAAGGCTACTGGAAAAGACCCTGATGCTGGGAAAGATTAAAGGCAGGAGGAGAAAGGGATGACAGAGGATGAGATGTTTGGATGGCATCACCAACTCAATGGACATGGGTTTGGGTGGACTCCGGGAGTTCGTGATGGACAGGGAGGCCTGGTGTGCTGCAGTTCACGGGGTTACAAAGAGTTGGACATGACTGAGCGACTGAACTGAACTGAATTCCATGGACTGTATAGTCCATGGGGTCACAAAGAGTTGGCTATGATTGAGAGCGACTTTCACTTTCACTTTTACACGGGCTATATAATAATTGCCTGGGCCCTAGCCATCGCCACATATTTTCTACATTACCCTTTAAGTAGAGTGTAGCCATGTACTAAACATTCTGGATCATTCTCTATTTCTGTTATTATTCAGTTTGATTCCTGTAGTGCTTGATATTAGTTATCTTCACTAAATTTTCCCTTTAAAAATAGTCTGTAACCTTTCATGTGTAAATTGCTGTTTTACTTATTTTCTGTTTCCAGAAAATTATCTTTATCTTTTAGCATTTTCATATTGTCTGTGGACTTATTATTTTTAGCCTTCAGAGTCAAGTCAATGTGGAAATTATACCTTCTTTTAATGAATATCTATTGAGTACTATATCAGTCAAAATATTTCATATTATACTGCAATAATCAATAATGCCCCACAGACTTGGTGGCTTATTTTAAACAAAGAGTTGTTTCTTATTCAGACTGCATATTCATTGCTAGAAGGCTGGAAGCCTGCTCCATGCCTCTTCACCTTAGAATGTAAGCTGACATATTGGCCATCAACTTGAATGCAGCTGGTCACTGTGACAGAGGGAAGAACAACTCCAGAGCATTTCACACTGGAGCTTAGACCCTCTCTACGAGAGTGACATGACACTTTCATTCAAACCTCTTTGGTCAGAGACTTCTCCAGCAGTCCAGTGATTAATACTCTGGGCTTCTGCTGCAGGGGGCACAGGTTCAACCCCTGGTCGGGGAACTAAGTTCCCACATGCTGCATGATGTAGCCAAACAAACAATACCCCCCCTAAAACAACAACAACAAAAACTCTTTGATCAGAACTCTTAATGTGCCCATACTGCACTGCTTAAAAGGCGAAGAAAAGCATTCCTCCCATGTGTCCTTAATAGAGAGCTAGAAGCTGGTGAACAGCATTAATGAGTGCTTACCAAGTAGCAGACACTGTGTCAGAGATGTGGATACGTGAGTGAACAGGGTGAATAAGGTCTCTGCTTTCACAGAGCTCACTTCTTCTTATGTATATGTGTGTGCGGGCGACATAACTGACATTGAAAAGTAACTACAAATGCGATGAGGGTTATGGAGGGAAGGTACAGGATGCTACGGGGTATATAACAATGGAGTTAATCTGGTCTCCGGGGAAAAGGAGCCTCCCAGCCAACCCTAGGAAATTCACAGTTAGCCTACATGGAGGGACTGGCTTTATTAGGATGTATTCCTCAACTTGCTCATGCCTGCCAGGTTTTGGCTCCTTGCTGGAGTGTCAGACTGTTCCTCCTTATCATTCTGACTCCATTCACATCTAGCAGGGCTGCTTCCATTGTAGTAGTAATTTGCTCCAGTGGGCACTGGGCACATATATCATGACAGGGGGACAGTGGGAACTGCAAACCTGAATACATAGATCCACTCACTAGCTATGTGACCTTGAACAAGTTAACTCACCTTTGAAGCCTCAGTATTTTCATTCATTAAATGAGGGTAACTCATAGTCCCTGTCAGCCAGTCCAGTATCTGCACATTGTCTGACCATGGCCATGTTCATGAGCATAGCCTTTGCAGAGAGGTTCACCTTGGGAGCTGGGTAACTACCCTCAAGGAAATGCATGCAAGCACCTCCCCAAGGGGTTCTCAGTTGAGGATGATACTACCTTTTGTTCTTGTTCTTGTTCAGTCACCCAGTCATGTCCGACTCTTTGCGACCCCATGGACTGCAGCACACCAGGTCTGCCTGTCCCTCACCATATCCTGAAGTTTTCCCAAGTTCATATCCATTGCATTGGTGATGCCATCCAGCCATCTCATCCTCTGACACCCTTTTCAGGCGTCAACCCCTTAGAGGCATTAAAAATGGGGGGATGTTTTTGTTTGTCACAATGCCTGAAGGAGTAAGACTGGAATTTGGGAGGCTGAACACCTTGCTTTATTAATAATATGGGAAGCATTGTCCTGCACAACAAATAATTCTTCCATCTAAAATCCCAAGAGTGATCTGTTTGGGAAAACTATACACCACATTTTAGTCATTTTACAGTGACTGTGGGAGCTGACCTCCTGCCATCCTGCTAGGCATGCCTCCAACAACTTTAGGAAAGGATTTTGCCTGAAATGTGCAAAGTATCCACGTAGCTCTTAATGATGTGACTTGAAGAGTGTAATAATTAGGATTACCTAGGCTTTGCTAAAGGAGAAGGCAACGGCAACCCACTCCAGTACTCTTGCCTGAAAAATCCCATGGACGGAGGAGCCTGGTGGGCTGCCGTCCATGGGGTCGCACAGAGTCGGACACGCCTGAAGCGACTTAGCAGCAGCAGCAGCAGGCTTTGCTAAAGCAACAATTTCTACATTTCAGTGGCTTAAAACAGCCAAGTTTTATTTCTCACTCATGTTACATACACAATGTCAGTTGAAACTGCTGCCCTGTTCTTTAAAATCATTCCAGGTCCCAGTGTAGAAGTAAGCAGATAAATGAACAAGGAAAAGATCAAGTGGAGTTGACTGCCCTTTAAAGTATTCTAACAGACTCAGGAGGGGCTGAGGAAGCTAACTTTAAATGTGACCTTCACAGGAGGGTTCTCTAAGGAGAAGCTGTTTGAGTAGGGTGACCCAGACAGATTAGACGGCAAGTGCAAGGTCTTTGTGAGACTGAGAAGCAACAAGGGGGGCTGGGGTGGCAGGAGGGGAGGCAACAGGAAGGCAGGCAGCCGAACAGAGGGGTCCAGAGCATGGAGGGCCTTACAGGCCCCTGTAAGGCCTTGGGGGCCTACTCCGAACAAGATGGCGCCATTGTAGGACTTTGGGCCAAGAATGGATATGATCTGACTCGTGTTTTTCAAAGGTCATTCTAGTTGCTGTGGAAGAGTAGACAGTAGCTATGGTCTGGGGGAAGCTCTCTCTGCATTATGCTCCTGTGAGTGGCTGAGTGGCTGGGAGAAGGCTCTTCTAATACAGAGAGACAGCTTTCTTTATTCTTCTAATGGTCTTCTCTTTCTCCAGGCTCTTTTATTGGCTCAGGAGTGAAAGAGGACTGGGCAGATAACATCTGCCCTTCCCAGAGAAGGCTTAATTATGACTCTTAAGATTGTGGAGCGAGGCAGCAGAAAGGCCACCTGATATGGTTGAAGCTGCAGCCCTGGCCTCTTACCCTGTTCTGCTATGCTTTGCTGCACTATCCCACACAAGTTCTTGCCCCTCTGAGGATCCGTTTGGTCATCCCTGCCATGATTGTAGGGTTGAATAAGCTTTGTATACTCTGCAGGGCCATGTCCTGTGCCATGTCTGTACCACCACTGGCGACTGGGTTTCTATTCCCAGCTTCTGTACGTTTGAGCAAGTTAAGTGCTCTGAAGATCTGGGTCCTAATGGAGGTGAAGCCACTCCAGAGACTACAGCAGCCTGTAGCCCCAGATTTTCTTGGAACTTTTTCTCCCAGAGAAGATTGACTTGGAGACCAAAAATACCTACAGGCTACTAACAAGGTTTAAAATGCTAATTTATAATAATAGCCAGTGATATTTATTGACTGCTTACTGTGTCCCAGACACTGTGTTAAGAGCTCATAAACCAGAGCTTTAATTCCAAAATTAATACATGAAATGAAATATAGTGGAAATACCTGGAAGAACAAATTAGAGAAAATTAAATGAAAATGATTGCCCATAAACTGTGTTCCATCCATCTGGAACCATTCATTTTTCCATGATCATTTCCTTGGTGCCAACTCCGGGCCCAGCATCTTGGATGTCATCCCTGTACCCACGGCTTCACTGGAAACTATTAGCAGTGCCATGGCATGTCGGAGATGAGTTACTCAGGATGTCCCTTTGACAGCGTGTCTGGACCTGTGCCCTGGTTACGAATCAGCCTTAGTCTCTTCCAAAAGTCTCTGCCCACTGGCCACCTTCCCAAACTTCTCTGCTCCCTACAAGTGGATGATACGAAAAGAGCCAGCAAGGCATTGGAAAGTCACAGGTGTCCTGTCCTTGCCCACTATGGCTAGTGCAGTCATCCATTTCCTTGTAGGGACTGGTAGACAAGGGTCATACTTCAGTTTCTCTAAAGCATTCAGGCCTGAGACAGTGCTTCTGGGAAGATTCCTGAGAAGTGGTGCAAACCCTGAGGGTCACGCTGCCTGGGTGCAAAACCCAGGCAGAAAGTGGCGAGGCCACAGCCATCAATAATGCACAGGAGGGAGAGGGGCAGGTGAGAAGCACCCTGGCCTGGCTGCAGACAGAAAACAGACCTGCATGTGACACTGCCCTCTCCTACGGCTATCACAACCCTCTCCTACTGAAAGAAACCTTCTTTCAAGGCTCTCCAATCTTCCTTCAAAGTTCCCCACTATGGAGGAAAGAGTAACTGACCTTAAGGTTTCCGTGACAGAAAGAACCAGAGCAAGGGAGAAATTAGTAGTTGATAAGTTCAGAGACTGGAAAGAATGGGAAAGACTGATTTGAAACAGGTCACCTGCTGAGTATCAGTGGTGGTTCAGTTCAGTTCAGTCACTCAGTCATGTCCGACTCCTTGCGACCCCATGAACTGCAGCACAGCCAGGCCTCCCTGTCCATCACCAACTCCTGGAGTTTACTCAAATTCATGTCCATCGAGTCAGTGATGCCATCCAGCCATCTCATCCTCTGTCGTCCCCTTCTCCTCCTGCACCCAATTCCTCCCAGCATCAGAGTCTTTTCCCATGAGTTAACTCTTCGCATGAGGTGGACAAAGTATTGGAGTTTCAGCTTTAGCATCAGTCCTTCCAATGAACACCCAGGACTGATCTCCTTTAGGATGGACTGGTTGGATCTCCTTGCAGTCCAGGGGACTCTCAAGAGTCTTCTCCAACACCACAGTTCAAAAGCATCAATTCTTCGGTGCTCAGCTTTCTTCACAGTCCAACTCTCACATCCATACATGACCACTGAAAAAACCATAGCCTTGATTAGACGGACCTTTTTGGCAAAGTAATGTCTCTGCTTTTTAATATGCTGTCTAGGTTGGTCATAACTTTCCTTCCAAGGAGTAGTGTCTTTTAATTTCATGGCTGCAATCACTATCTGCAGTGATTTTGGAGCCCCAAAAAATAAAGTCAGGCACTGTTTCCACTGTTTCCCCATCTATCTGCCATGAAGTGATGGGACCAGATGCCATGATCTGCGTTTTCTGAATGTTGAGCTTTAAGCCAACTTTTTCACTCTCCTCTTTCACTTTCATCAAGAGGCTTTTTAGTTCCTCTTCACTTTCTGCCATAAGGGTGGTGTCATCTGCATATCAGAGGTTATTGATATTTCTCCCAGCAATCTTGATTCCAGCTTGTGCTTCCTCCAGCCCAGCGTTTCTCATGATGTGCTCTGCATATAAGTTAAATAAGCAGGGTGACAATATACAACCTTGACGTACTCCTTTTCCTATTTGGAACCAGTCTGTTGTTCCATGTCCAGTTCTAACTGTTGCTTCCTGACCTGCATATAGGTTTCTCAAGAGGCAGGTCAGGTGGTCTGGTATTCCCATCTCTTTCAGAATTTTCCAAAGTTTGTTGTGATCCACACAGTCAAAGGCTTTGGCATAATCAATAAAGCAGAAGAATATGTTTTTCTGGAACTCTTGCTTTTTCGATGATCCAGTGGATGTTGGCAATTTGATCTCTGATTCCTCTGCCTTTTCGAAAACCAGCTTGAACATCTGGAAGTTCACAGTTCACTTATTGCTGACGCCTGGCTTGGAGAATTTTGAGCATTACTTTATTAGCATGTGAGATGAGTGCAATTGTGCAGTAGTTTGAGCATTCTTTGGCATTGCCTGTCTTTGGGATTGGAAGGAAAACGGACCTTTTCCAGTCCTGTGGCCACTGCTGAGTTTTCCAAATTTGCTGGCATATTGAGTGCAGCACTTTCACATCATCATCTTTCAGGATTAGAAATAGCTCAACTGGAATTCCATCACCTCCACTAACTATGTTTGTAGTGCTGCTTCCTAAGGCTGACTTGATTTCACATTCCAGGGTGTCTGGCTCTAGATGAGTGATCACACCATCGTGATTATCTTGGTCATGAAGATCATTTTTGTGCAGTTCTTCTGTGTATTCTTCAATGTTGAGCTGCATGCTATTTATCTATGGCCAAGGCCAGCCCCTGGCCATTTTTCTCACTAGGGGCCTTAACCCTCTGTTGAGTTGTTCCTGACAGAGGACTTCCCAGGCTTCTTCCCACTCACACCATCCATAGGACCAAGGCCAGTAGGGAGAAAGCCTGAGCCCATTGTTGCTGCTTCTGAACTAACCTCACTGGGATGGATGCAGTGGAAGATCAGCCCAGATGGGGTAAAGGTAAGAACACCAAGCCAAGAGCCTGAAGTGGGGTCAAATCTGATTCCTCCCTGTCTGGTTGTGTAGCTTTGGACCAGTCCCTGCCCCATCTTGATGCGTTCTTGCCTTTATTGGTACAGTAGGGGTAATAGACGGGGTGGCATCTGAGTGTTTGCCAATTTACCATCTGGGATGCCAGGATGCTAGGAATTAAGGACCTGCTTATCCTCTTTGCCACCTGCCACCCACACCCATCTCCAAGGCCAGAAAGCTCAGGTGGACTGGCTTCTGCAGATAAAATCTCCTTGGTGGGTTCCCATCAATCTACAATTCTATAAAGGCCCAAGGGAAAGCATTTAATCCTTGCCAAATGGGTTGATCTTTCCATTACTGAGCCCTGGGAATTGCCCCCAAAGGCCTGTAAAAAGCTGCTAAAATCATCCTATTACTTTTGGGTGTTTTGCCAACAAGAAAATGAACAAAATTGTTGCTTTTACTCTGCGGACTATTTAACTGAAGTAACTCCTTGGCAGAGACAGGATTGGGACTGGGGCCAGGTTGGGAGCCTTGTGGGGTTTGACAATTGATGAGGCCTTTGGAATAAGGGGTGGCTCTCCCTGTGGCAAGGCACCCATTTTCCCCTGCTGGGCAGTGCCATGCAGCAGACCACATTAGAAGCTGAAGACTCAATGTGGGCCCTTTCTCTCCTGGTGTCTGTGCCCGGGTTACCCCACAGATACCTTGCACTCCAGTGTGGCAAACCTCACCCCATCAACTCACTCTTGTTCTTCTGTTCCTCCAGGACTTCCCATCCCCAGGGTGGTGGCTTCATTCTCTTGGGAGACTCATGGCAGCCATCCTGAGAACCACCTTCCTTCTGACTCTCGCTCTGTGTGTTTGGGGGACAAACCCTACCTTTTCAATCTCTTTGAGTGTGTCAGAAATCTGTCCTCTCTTTTCCAACCCCACTGCTGGGGCATCAGCTCAGACTCTCCTCAACTCTTGCTGAAAGCCTTTGAATAGAACTCTATTTTCTCTGCAAATGACCTTTTCTCTAAACTATCGTTTTCAAAACACAGGTCTTTGTGATGGTCACAATGCTGCCTACCCCTATGCAATTCAAACAGTTTCCTTGGCTCCAGGGCACACGCTGAATAACTTACTTGACAACGTGGCTGTCAGATCCCCAGAGGATGGTCCTATCCTGGCTGTTGTCTATCCTCCACTCCTACTTCTTTATCCTCAGTATGCATCCCGCTGCCTGAATGGACTCTGCCTCCCATCACTTTTTGCTCTTGCTTACTCAGTTCTCTGTGCATGGAGTACCCTGAGTCTGATTTCCACCCATCTAAAAGAATTACTTCTCACAAGACTCAGCTCCAGTGCCACCACCTCCAGGACACCTTGTTGGATGGCAATCCCTTTGGCTATTTGGCTGCCAGGGTAACTTGGTGCTCTGAGAACCTACCAGTAATTTCTATGTAATACCTCCAAATTTCCAACATCAACAGGGCAAGGATTAGGTGTAACTTATGGCCAGGCACCCAGTAGAGCAACTAATAGACACTCTGCAAATGGCTGTGGCATTGAAGTGAACCAAAATGCTCCAAAGAAGAACCCACACTATGGCCTTTTCCCCTACACCACTTCAACGTGGGACCAATTCCTGGATGGAAGACTAACAAGCAGGCAGGTGCAGCCTTGGCAGCCACATAAATGTGCAGGAGACTTTGCCAAATCTCTGCCCAGTCAGTCTATTTACACAGGTAGTTGGGCCCTGCCTGCAGATGAAGCTGCAGTGTGGGCAGAGAATTACTCATCCGTTCAAGACACAGCCAGGATTCTTCCAGACCAAAGAGCTGTGCTTGGCAGGGGTACAAATAGCCTCAATTTCCGGATCTTTAACAACTCGGCCTGAGTAATAGCTTAGACCTGCCTCCTAGCTGCCTGCAGTGAGGGCCCAAAAGCCTCACACATTATGTCTGGAATGAGACTTGGCCTCAGAATTAAACCTAAATCCGCAAAGCTCCAGACAGGGGCCTGACAAATAGGCGGAGCCTTGGGACTCCTTGGGAGAGAGAACACTGCTGAGCTGAAGGCCCGACTAAATGAGGTGGAGAAGCCCTGGGTGGCCCTTTGGGCTGCTTTGCTGCTTCTCAGGGAGCCTGTCATGGTAACGTGAGGGTGGCATGGTTCAGATTGCCACATTAAAGGGGCCACAGCAAGCACAGCTGGGTCTCAACTTCCTACTGAGGGTTTCAGGGTTCTTGTGCTCTAACAGCTGTGCTTTTCAATGTCTATAGGCATCTAGGTGAATTACAGGACAGAAATCTGAGTAAACCATTTAAAAAAAGGTTCCTACTCCCAGAGACCCGATGTCTGTTCTGTCACTGGGCAAAACTAAAAGACCAAGGGACTCTGGTCATGGCCCTAGCAACCGTGGAGATAGCTGACAGATAAGCCACAGAGATGATAGTGAGGTCACAGTGGCATCCAACCCAGGAGCTCCAAGGTCAGCAATGCTGCCTCCTTTCCTCCACTCTCCACCCAGAGCCTTGAGACCAATATTGGAGTCTCAATTCTGCCATTCAGTTCAGTTCAGTTGCTCGATCGTGTCCAACTCTTTGCAACCCTATGGATGGCAGCATGCCAGTCCATACGTTTGTGAATTAGTCACTTCCTCGCTTGAACAAAATGAACCTACTCTATGCCCCTCCCTTCCACCACACATAGATCAAATGCTCAGTAACAACTGAGAGACTGAAGAATGCATACTCACTCCCATGAAGGCAGAACTAAATCCATCCTATTAGCTGATTTGTAGTATCTGCTCTATGTTCAAAATCAAATCATCTTCTCCTTCCTAACTTTCAACTTCACACTCTCCCTTGTATTAGAGAATGACAATATTCAACAAGTTATTAAAGCCAGTAACTTATGATTCCACTATGACTTCTTCGGAGAAGGCAATGGCACCCCACTTCAGTACTCTTGCTTGGAAAATCCCATGGACGGAGGAGCCTGTTAGGCTGCAATCCCATGCGGTCGCTAAGAGTCAGACACAACTGAGCGACTTCACTTTCACTTTTCACTTTCATGCATTGGAGAAGGAAATGGCAACCCACTCCAGTGTTCTTGCCCGGAGAATCCCAGGGACGGAGGAGCCTAGTGGGCTGCGGTCTATGGGGTTGCACAGAGTCGGACACAACTGAAGTGACTTAGCATATCATAGCATGACTTCTTACTTTTTCTCCTATTTTTCATCTATCCCATCATCAGTTACTTTTGAGTCTCCCTCCCAAATCCCTCTCTAATATATCAGCTTCTCCCTTACTTCACCATTATTACCCTAGTCTGAGCAAACATCAACTCTGGCTTAAACTATAACATTATTCCCCTAATTGGCCTTATTATCTTTACTCTCATTCCATCAAAACCATTCTCCCTTCAGGAGCTTGTGTGAAGTTTGTAAAGCGCACACTTATTACTCCTCTGCTTAACATACCTTAGGGGGTCTCCAGGGGCCTGAAGTTCCAAATCCTGGCCATGACCTGCAAAACAGTCTTATATGAGGTTGCCTAAAAAAAAAAAAAATACCCTAAAGCGAAGTTTGCCTCCTAAGATTTTATTTAGAATTTCAGTCCCAGGACAGGAGGAGTGAAGGAAAAAAGTAAAGTGAGGTTTAAGAAAGGAGTGAAAGCAAAGAGCAAGTGGTAAATTGTGTAGCTGGCCACAATTTCAAAAGAAATTCAGCAAGCTCTTGAGTCATATGAACAGGTGGAATGAAATGGAGCCACCTTGCCTTAACATAGTCATCCTATCCCCTGGTGCTTAGTGTTGAAGATCCAACTCGGAAGCTGTTACCTCACCTGTATTTCCAAGTTGTGTCATCTGGCCCCTCAGGCATCCCTCACTTATAGAAGTGAGACCCCATGTTCAATGAGGCACTTCCTCTGAGCCTAGAAGCTTCTAGTCAGTCCAGTTTTATCAGGCCTGGGTAGCACCATGGTAGACTCAATGAAGATATTATGGAACCTAGCCCTTATCCTGTAAGAGGGGGTGAGAAAAACTGCTGGCAGTACTAGGTGAGAAGGCAATAGCAGTGGCAAATGGGGCTTTTCATTGAGAAAATAACCTTGGGTCTTGAAGGTCTGTGGGACTGAGTAACGCTAGGGTAGCAAATAACTTGAATCTAAAACAGAGAGCCTGACTAGACCAGCTTTATCTGGTGACATGCTCCTTGCATTCTGCACTTCAGCCATACAGAACTTCTTATAATCTCTAAAACAGCACTGTTCACATATGTATGTGCCTAGTTTGATGTAAATTTAAATCAAATTTTAATTTGAAATAAAATTGAGACTTACACTTCTGGCCAGGATGATGTCTCAAGGACTGGATTTATCTTCCTGCTTGAGGAAAAAAAAATACCTGAAATAACAGTTTTCAAGACACTGGACATCAACCAACAAAGGACAGACATTCCAGAGAAAACAGAAAACAAAGGTGGTGAGCCTTATGGTTGTCCCAACTTACTACCTTGAAAGAGTCCTTAAGCTGTGATGCAAGGAAGAAGCCACGGCAGAGCCTGACAATATCCCTGAGTTGAGGAGACAGAACTGAGTCTGGAAAGACAATGGCACTCAAGTTCAAATGTAGAATATTGGAGAGAAGAGATGTATAAAGAACTCCAGAGATCTGCAGAGGATCCCCCTCCAGGATTCAGCTGAGTACTGATTGGCACACACACATGAGGAAACTGCTCAAGGCTGGAGAAAGCAAGAATGAGAGTGAGGAACATAGCACTCTCATAGGACTTGCTCCCATCAGTCAGCTGGACAAACTCACAAAATACCTGGCATTGGGTAAGCTACCCAGTAAAGTCTTGCTTCAAAACTGGGCAATTAGCTCAATACTGGGCAATGGCTGGGTCCTACAAAGTAAATATTAAAAATAAGAACAAGACCCAGAAGAATAAATTCGTTTCTAATTAACTGCATCCCAGTATACAGCTCAAGAACATTTACAGGAATACAAAAATACCTAGCACCTGAGAAGGTAAAATTCAAAATATCTGGTTGCAGACAAGTATTAGCAGGCATACAAAAAGCCAGGAAAATATAAACAACAACAAAGAAATCAATCAGGTGAAACAAAGCCACAACTGATACAAGTGCAGAATTAGCAAACAAGAACATAAAAATGATGATTATAATTCTATTCTGTGGGGGGGGGAAAAAGTGAAGTAGAGACACAGAGATATAAAAAAACACAGATCAAACCTTTACATAAGAAAACTACAGTGTATGAGATTTTTTAAATGTACCGGATGAGATTAACAGAAGATTAGATATAATGGGAAAAATATAAGGGACCTTGAAGACATAGAAACAGAAACCACCCAAAATGGCACGTTGAGGGGAAAAAGTGATTTTTTAAAAATAACAAAGCATCACTGAGCTATAAAACATCTTCCAGTGGCCTAATAAGCATATCTTTAGAATCCAGGTTACTCTATCCATGTAATTTTCTAGGCAAGAATACTGGAGTGGGTTGCCATTCCCTTCTCCAGGGTATCTTCCTGACCCGGTAATCAAACCTGGGTCTCCTGCATTGCAGGCAGATTCTTTACCATCTTAGCCACTAGGGAAGCTTGTCTCTGAAAAAGAGGAGGCAGAAAAATTCTGTGAGAAAATAGTAGCCTTTTTTTTCTTCAAATTTAATGAAAACTATAAGCCAAAAACAAGAAACATGAAGAAAATTGCACCAAGGTACATCATAGACAAATTTTGAAAACTAATGATAATGAGAAATTCTTAAAAGGAGAAAGAAAAAGAGACATGTAATATATGGAGGAACAAAAGTAAAGATAACATAAAATCTCCTTTGAAAACATGCAAATGAGAAGACAGTAGATCAACGCTTTTAAAGCATTGAAAGAAAAATATAACTGTCAACCTAAAACTCCATATCCAGGAAAAAATAGCAGTCAAAACTGAAACGATATAAAGGCTTTTTCAGACATACAGAAGGTGAAAGAACCACCAGGAGATCCTCCCTACAAGCTGTTACAGAAAGGAAACAGAAAGAAGGAAAATGATAACAGAAATGTGACTATAAATGAAGGAGAGCACCCAAAATGGGGGGTAAATATGTATAATTCTTTTTCTTATGATTTAAAACATTTTGAAAGATAATCACAGGTTAAGCAAAAATAATAACATTGAAAGTTTCTCAGTCATGTCTGACTCTTTGCGACTCCACGGACTATACATTCCATGGAATTCTCCAGGCCAGAATACTGGAGTGGGTAGCCTTTCCCTTCTCCAGGGGATCTTCCCAACCCAGGAATCAAACCCAGGTCTCCTGCATTGCAGGCAGATTCTTTGCCAGCTGAGCCACCAGGGAAGCCCAAGAATACTGGAGTGGGTAGTCTATCCCTTCTCCAGCAGATCTTCCTGACCCAGGAATCAAACCAGGATCTCCTGCATTGCAGGCAGATTCTTTACCAACTGAGCTAACAAGGAAGCCCTAAAAATAATAAAGTACTGTGTAATTTATAATACATGTAGAAGTAAAGTGTGTCAATAATAGCAAAAAGGCTGGGAAAGAGAAAATGGAAGTATTCTTATAAGGCTCTTATACTATCTGTGAAAAAGCATGGTATTCCTTGAAGGTGGACTATGGTAAGTCAAAGATGTTTACTGAAGAAGATGTGTGCATGCGTGCTCACTCATGTCCAACTCTTTGCGATCCCATGAACTGTACCTCGCTAGGCTTCTATGTACCTGGAATTCTCCAGGCAAGAATACTGGAGTTGGTAGCCATTTCTTTCTCCAGGGTATCTTCCCAACCCAGGGATTGAATCCGCATCTCCTGCATTGGCTGGCGGATTCTTTACCACTGCACAAATCTGGGAAGCCAAAAAGATGTTTCTATAAACCCTAAAAGACCACTGAAATAACAAAAGTTATAGCTAATAAATTAAAAAGTAAATAAAATATAATCATAAAAATATATATAATTTGTTCAAAAGAGGGAAGAAAAAAAGAACAAGGGGACCAAAAAAACATAGGGGACAAATGGAAAACAAACTTCAAGATGATAGACTTAAACCTAACCATATCAATAATCCCTTAAGAAGGATGGTTCAAATTGACAAAAAGCAGAGATTATCAGATTGGATAAAGAGGTATGACTGAATTTTATGCTGCCTACCAGAAAGATATTTTAAATACAAAGGCACAATGATGGAAAATGATGGAAAAGATAAATCATATTAACACTATTAAAAACAAAGCTAGAGTGGCTATCTTAATGTCAGTCAAAGTGAATTTCAGAGTAAAGAGTATTACCAGGGATAAATAAGGTCATTTAATAATGATCAGGAAGTCAATTCATCAAATGAATATCCAACTTTTTGTCGGACATGTCACTCAGTCATGTCTGACTCTTTGCAACCCCATGGACTGTAGTCCACCAGGCTCCTCTGTCCATGGGATTCACCAGGCAAGAATACTCAAGTGGCTTGCCATGCCCTCCTTCAGGGGATTTTCCTGACCCAGGGATCGAACCTGGGTGTCCTGCATTGAAGGTGGATTCTTTACCATCTGAGCCTACATAATATATAATTCATAACATTTATGTAATTCAAACCTTATCTTCAATACACAAAAAATGATGGAGTTGCACAGAGAAAAAGACACATGAATAATTACATTCAGAAATGTTGGTATCTTTCTCACAGTAAATAGAAAACAGAAAGGATAGAGAAGAATTGAGCAACACTGTCAATCAATGTGACCTAATTGACATTTATAGCATACACACAATAGCAAAATACACATACACCAAAGATCTTGCTGTAAGATCTGGAACAAAGTAAAAAGTCCCCTTTCATCACTTCTCCTTGAGTGTACTATATATTCTAGCAAGTACAATAACTGTTATCTCAGAAAAGAAAGAGAAATAGATGCATGTAGTTTGAAAAATAAAAAAAGAAAGAAGAGAGAAATGTTGGCAGATGCTATTCTAGCTTTGAAGCAGGTAAATGGGGCTATAGCCAAGGAATGCAGGCAGCCTCTGGAAGTTAGAAAAGAAAAGGAACACAGCCCTGAGGACACCTTGATTTTAGCCCAATAAGACTGATTTTGGCTTTCTAATCTTCAGAACTGTAAGATGAATACATCTGTGTTGTTTCAAGCTACGGAGTTTGTGAGAATTTGTTACAGCAGGCATGCTGCTGCTGCTGCTAAGTCACTTCAGTCGTGTCTGACTCTGTGTGACCCCATAGACAGCAGCCCACCAGGCTCCTCTGTCCCTGGGATTCTCCAGGCAAGAATACTGGAGCGGGTTGCCATTTCCTTCTCCAACAGCAGGCATAGGAAATGAAGATAGAAAGCTTTCAAGAAAAGACCAATATACAAAAATCAAATGTAGATCTATATACTATCAATAAACAAGTTGAAATAAAAAACAATAACATTTATAATAGTTTCCAGACTATAAAATACTTAGAGACATCTGACTGTCAAAACAAAATCCATAAAATATTTATACAGTGAAATTCACAAAACATTGCTGAAAAAAATGAAGAAAAAATAAATGAATAATTAGAAAAATATACTGTGTTGTTGGGTCAGAAGACTCAATATTGTTAAAATGTTCACACTCCAGATTGTTATATAAATTCAGTGCACTTCCAAATAAAAAAATCACAAAATATTTTGTAGGAATAGGAAATCTGATGTTAAAATTAACCTGGAAACACATACAACTTAGAATAGCCAAAAGAACTTTGAAAAAGAGGAACAGGGGTTGACATGGGTCCCTTGAGAAGCGAATGTTATTTACAACTGTTTGGGCCCCTACATGGGATGTCCATCGGTGAATGAGCAATGACTGACAACGCCTGCAGCACGTCCCCTTGGGTGGTTGGTATGCCTTAGAGTGCCCAGTTCAGTTTCAATTAGCACTCTCTGTCCTATTTCTATTCCAGAGCTATGCTTGGGGGAGGGGAGGGGGCTTGTGTTAGGCACCCTTTGAAGGATAGCAGGCAAGGAGGACAGATTCCCCAAGGCTACTGTGATTTGTGCTAGGAGGCAGCAAAAATTATTGCTGTCACTACATAATAGAAACTGATGAATCTGCTATGATTATTTAAAAGTAAAACTCTCTAAGAACCAGCTTTTCAAAAAAACAACATACGCCTTACTTCTCCTGAGGAAATGGCAGAAGGGTCCCCTTGGGAAGTGTCCCCCATTAACCTAGCATACTATCCAAAGGAGCAGAGAGTGGGATATATGTGTGGGAGGAGGCATGTGTTATCCTATTCTACCCTTTTAGATATATTGCCAATTTCATTTCTGCCCATGTAACTATTTCTGCACAGCTTGAAAATGGCTGGACTGATTGCCACACAATTTCAGGGAAGTTTGGAGGAGATATGACTTCAGTTATAGGCCTAGTGAAGTGAAGTGAAGTTGCTCAGTCGTGTCCAACTCTTTGTGACCCCATGGACTGTAGCCTACTACGCTCCTCCATCCATAGGATTTTCCAGGCAAGAGTACTGGAGTGGGCTGCCATTTCCTAGTAGAATGCATGAAAATCATTTTGGAATGGCCATCAGGACAGAGCATCCAGTGATTCAAAGAGACTTTAAAAAAAGACATCAGTGAACATCCCCAAGTATGACTCCCCATCCAGTGGAAAATCCCTAGGGCGGTAATTTCTTCTTATTATAAATGATGAATCCAGCCATGGTGTGGCTCCACCTCCAGTGATAGGTGAAAGATCTGACTGATACTAGAATGGCCAAGAAGTCCATACCTAACAAACCAAGTGCCACTTACTGGTCATCTGCTATGTGCCAGCCCTGGAGAGCCCTCTGCTCCTCACCTCAGCATCATTATCCTGGCTTGAAAAATAATCCCTCTGCAAAAAGAACTCTCAAAACCTAAATTGGGTTCATCCCCAAAGAGGGCAGGTTTGAAAGGGCTGGGGTCCAGATTAGCCTGACTTCAAATCTCATTTAGATTTTCGTATCTTGTTTGTGTGACTGAGCACTTGACCAGAAGCCAACCACCCCTGCCAACTGGCCTGGAACTCTCACTGGCAAGCAGAAATATCTGGCTGCTTTATCAGTCTCCCAGAGTCCAGCCCAACCTCTGGCACAGTGCAGAGTTTCATTGTTTAATGCATGAACAGTTGCAGTTTCGTCACCTGTTCCATAGAATACTGATTGCTGACAGGCCTCTTCCACAGAACACGTACGTCCTGATGTCTGTGCAGTATTAATACTGAAGAAAATATGGAAATAATACTGAAGAAAAGAAAAGAAAAATAATACCGAAGAAAAGTAATAATACTGAAAAGTAATTAGAATTTTGCACCTACTCTGCCTAATATAATGCCTTTATCAATACTGAGCACAGAATTCAGTTCAGTCACTCAGTTGTATCCGGCTATTTGAGACCCCATGGATCACAGCACACCAGGCCTCCCTGTCCATCACCAACTCCTGGAGTTTACTCAAACCCATGTCCATTGAGTCGGTGATGCCATCCAACCATCTCATCCTATGTCACCCCCTTCTCCTCCTGCCCTCAATCTTTCCCAGCATCAGGGTCTTTTCCAACGAGTCAGTTCTTCGCATCAGATGGCTGAAGTATTGGAGTTTCAGCTTCAGCATCAGTCCTTCCAATGAATATTCAGGACTGATTTCCTTTAGGATTGACTGATTTGATCTCCTCACTGTCCAAGGGACTCTCAAGAGTCTTCTCCAACACCACAGTTCAAAAGCATAAATTCTTTGGCGCTCAGCTTTCTTCACAGTCCAACTCTCGCATCCATACATGACTACTGGAAAAACCACAGAATAGTCATGTAATAAATACTTGTTACTGCACATACACTAGAAAGGCTACTAAAAACCTATTTAAAAGACTGATATTAACAGCTGTTGTCAAGAATGGGAAGCAACTGGGTTCCACATACATTGTTGATGGGAATCTAAAATGATACAAACACTTTGGAAAACAGTTTGACAGATCCTCACAAAGTTAAATATAGAGTTGCCATATGACCTAGCAATTCCACTCCTAGGCATTTACACAAATGAAATAAAAGCTTATGTCCACACAAAGACCAGTACTCCAATGCTCATAATAGCATTATTCACATTTGCCCCAGGCTGGAAAACTCCAGTGTCCATCAACAGTTGAATGTATAAGCAAAATGTGGTAACAGGAATAAAAAGAATGAAGCGATATGCCCTATAATTTGGATGTACCTCAGAAATATGCTGCATGAAAGAATTCAGACAAAAATATAAACCACATGATTCCATTTATATGAAACTCTAGAAGAGACAAACCTTAAGCTATAGTAATAGAAACTAGATTATTGACTACACCTAGGGGTGAGGTATTGAATGGGAAGAAGCAGAGAGGAGAGGGTAAAGAATACATTTCATATTTTGAGCTGAGTTGTCATTATACATATTTATTAATATGTAGACATAATTTACATATACAGACATTCATTTAATGTTTGTTTCCTTTACTGCATGTGAACTATACCCCAATCACTTTTTTTCTAAAAAAAAATAAAAATGCCTGTTTCTCAGTGAATCTGGGGAAATGTACAATGTAACAAACCCAGTTTTATTGTTTACTATGTGTTTTCAAGTTCTTTACCTAAATGAACTCAATTCTCACAATCTTATGAGTAAGGTACTACTATTAACCCTGTATTACCTGTGCAAAAACTGAAGCTTGTGGATGTTAAGTCATCTGGCTAGAGTCACAGAGCTAAAAGGGGTCTACTGGAGATTTGAATCTAGATCTGTGCAACATCAAAGCTCTTAAGCACACACACACAATGTTTGATTTCCAAAAACTCTCTCTGGCCTATGGAGATGAATTAGTTTTAACAGGATGAGTATTCCAGAGGAGGTTTATCAGAGGGCTGAGGGCCCCAGAGGGCTTGGGGAAGTGGGATGAGACTGCCAGTCCTGACACAGCAGTACTGGGGCAAAAGTCTTGGGCTTGTTCTGACTGGTTCTAATGAACAGAACTCAGGCCAGGAGACCTGACCCTCCAGGTCAACCATTTAATACAGACTTTGGGAAGCTCCATACTCAGAGACCTCACACAGTCTAGTTGGTGCCAGTAATTAAGACACAGGTCCGTGTTCAAATCCAGGCTTTGCTCCCTCTATCTGGGTAAAACTTTGGAAAAAGCATAGGCTTTTTTGAGGCCAGAAAATGACCTGCTGCTCTCATTTTCTGGGCTATAATGTTCAAAGAGCATCTGTTTAAAACTTAGTAACTCTGCAGCAAAGCAAAGGCTGATCACTTTAGAAGAATACTGGGAGACTTTCTGGAATTGAAGCAGGTTTGACTTTGTCTTCGGGGTACACTCTCAGGAGGCTAACGGCACAGTTTTATTTGTATATGCTCACCCTGGCTGCCGCATGGAAAGTAGACTGAAAGGGGGATGGATCCTGGAGGCACGAAACAGTTCAGAGGCTGCTATTTGCTCAGGAATGTGTTAATAGGGACTAGCTTAATGGGGATGGGGAGGAAAGACAGCCTACTGCATCTGCAATGGTGAAGGTGTTTCTCTCATTGCCATGCAAAAGGCCCAGAACATCCTAACAGGTGCTAAAACATCAGACTGGGGTTCCAGGCTTCTTCCTTGCATCAGCATGCCAAGGAGTTGGCCAGAGATGATGGAGTAGGAACACAAGCAGAAGGGACAGGCCTCTCTGCAAGGCCCCGAATTAATCACTGAGGCTTTAATCATCATTAGTGGATTCTAAATGGCTGCCAAACTGTGTACTGTTCAGGGCTAAAGCTTCCAATACAAACCTGAAGTCTCCGCAGAGCTGATCTCTCCAGCAAGGCCAGTAAACTCGGGACGCAAATGCAGGAGAGGTGGACTGACCCCAAGCAGCCTCAGACTGGGTGACATTCAGGGAAACAATACAGACCCCTAAACATTTCTGTGAATGCGGGCCTTTACAACTTACGGAGCAAGATCACATCTCACATCCTGGATGTCTGTACAAGCCCTCCTCCCAGTTAACTTCAGAGCTATGGTTCCAGGCCTTGCCTGGGTCATAGACAAGCACAAGCAGGCCTAGACCCTTCTATCTATATGGAACCCTTATTACTAGGCACATGCTGGACTCGGCATTCAGGAGGCTCCATCTGCCTTCTAGGAATGTCCAACCAATCAGTAAGGTCACTTTAACGCTGAAGATGCTTTTGTCCATCCTGTCCATGTCCAGGCATGACTCTTCCCTGGATTTTGTCATTACTGCTCCCTTCCTAGAGGCTTCCTTCTCTGCAGCCAGGCCAGATGAGGAGCTGATGCCCATAGGCTGAGGTCTCTTTTTCTAGATACTTCAGTTGTGCCATGTATTACATCTTTTGTCAATAATTGATGCAGACAGAAAAATGACAGAACAATTTGAAGCATAATAGTGAAACAAACACTGATCCACTGACCACCCAGAATAAGAACAAGAACATTCCCAACAGCATAGCAACCATTTAGGGGCTCCTTCCCTCACTCATCCCGCCTCCCTTTCCATAACAGTGGCCCTGAAGGGAAATTTTGGGCTTTTCAGGACTTTGTCTTTCATTTCCCAAGTTTTGAAATATATGTTTTGTATCCCTACAGAATCTGTTGTTTACTTTTACTTGCCTACTTTCTACAAATGGTATCATACCCAATATTATACACCATATGAACAGAATAAAGGACAAAAACCACATGAGCTTCTTAGTAAACACCAGAACCATTCAGCAAAACCTCACATCCTTTCCTATTAAAAGCAAAAAGCAAACGAGGAGTATAAGGAAGCTTCCTCAACCTGAAAAAGGATTCTATGGGAAAAAAAAAAAAACAACAAAACCTCCCAGCTAATATCATACACAATAATAAAAAACTGAAAACTTTCCCCCTAAGATCAGGAACAAAATAAGGATGTTCACTCTTACCTCTTCTATTCAACATTGTACAGGAAGTTCTAGCCAGACCAATTAGAAGCAAAATGAAACAAAAGGCATTCAGATTTCAAAAGAAGAAGTAAACCTATCTCTATTCTTATATGCAAAAAATTCTAAAAACCACAAAAATACTATTTGAGCTAACAGAAAAACTGCAGAATACAAGATCAACAAGCACACAAACATTAGTTGCATTTCTGTACGATAGCAATGACCAATGACCAATCCAAAAACAAAATTAAGAAAACAATAGCATCACACCCAAGGAAAAACTCAGAAGTAAATTTAACAAAGGAAGGATAAAACTTACTCTGAAAACTACAAAACAGGCATATAGGTGAGGGTAGTGTAGGTAGAAATAAGTGCACAGGACTGAGATAAATTTTGACTTTTTTCCACCATTTTGGGGATGATAAAACATGTATAACATAAAGTTTGTCATTTTTAACAATTTTAACTACACAATTCAGTGGCCTTAATATTTACAATACTATAAAGCAATTATCACTATTTCCAAAAATTTTTCATCACCCCAAACAGAAATTCTGTGACCATTAAACAATGTTCTGCCATTCTTCCCTCATTCCAGTCTCTGGTAAACACTAATCTAATTTCTGTCTCTGTGAATCTGCTTACTGTAGGTACTTCACAGAAGTGAAATCATATAATAAGTGCCCATTTTAATCTGACTTATTCATTTAGCATAATGTTTCCAATATTTATTGTAGCATATGTGAGAAATTTCATTTATGACTGAATAATATGCTATTGTATGTATATACCACATTTTACTTATCCATTTATCTGTTAATGGATGCTTGAGTTGTCTCCATGTTATGGCTACTGTGAATAATCCTGTCATGAGCATTGGACATATACAACTGAGTTATTTTTCCTCAGTTCTTTTAGATATATACATAGGAATGGAATTTCTGGGTCATGTGGTAATTCTATCTTTAGCTTTTTGAAGAACTGCCAAAATGTTTTATACAGAAGCTACACCAAATTATATTCTCACCAGCAGAGCACAAGTGTTCCAATTTCTCCACGTTCTCACCAACATTTGTTATTCGCCTTTTTTTAAGAAAATTATAAACATCCTAGTAGTTGTGAAGTAGTATCTCACTGAGGCTCTGATTTGCATTTCCTTAATGACAAAATTTTGAACAAAATTTTGCACTTATTTCTACCTACACTACCCTCACCTATATGCCTGTTTTGTAGTTTTCAGAGTAAGTTTTATCCTTCCTTTGTTAAATTTACTTCTGAGTTTTTCCTTGGGTGTGATGCTATTGTTTTCTTAATTTTGTTTTTGGATTGGTCATTGGTCATTGCTATCGTACAGAAATGCAACTAATGTTTGTGTGCTTGTTGATCTTGTATTCTGCAGTTTTTCTGTTAGCTCAAATAGTATTTTTGTGGTTTTTAGAATTTTTTGCATATAAGAATAGAGATAGGTTTACTTCTTTTGAAATCTGAATGCCTTTTGTTTCATTTTGCTTCTTTTTGTGTGCTTATTACCCTTTGTATATATACTTTGAAGAAATGTTTATTCAAGTCTTTGGCTCATTTTTTGATGAGTTTTTTTTTTGTTGTTGAATTATAAGTGTACTTTATATATAATAAATATAAAACCCTTATGAGATATATGATTTACAAATATTTTCTTTCATTCTGTCCATTGTCTTTTCATTTTCATAATAATATACATTGATGCATAAAAGTTGATTTTAATTTTGATGAAGTGCAATTTATCTATTTTTGTTGTTGTTGCTTGTGTTTTTGTGTCACATCTAAGTATCCATTGCCACATCTGAGATCATGAAGATTTACCTCCATGTCTTCTTCTAAGAGTTTTATGATTTAACTCTTATATTTAAGTCACTGATCCATTTTGAGTTAATTTTTGTGCAAAGTGTGATATAGGAGTCCAACTTTATTCTTTTGCCAATGGAAAACCAGTTGCCTCTGTACCACCTGTTGAAGATGCTATTCCTTTGCCTATTAAATGAACTTGGCACCCTTGACAAAATCAACTGGCCATTGATGTGAGGCTTAATTCTGGATCTCAGTTCTTTTTTTTATTTTATTTTATTTTATTTTTAAACTTTACATAATTGTATTAGTTTTGCCAAATATCAAAATGAATCCGCCACAGGTATACATGTGTTCCCCATCCTGAACCCTCCTCCCTCCTCCCTCCCCATTCCATCCCTCTGGGTCGTCCCAGTGCACCAGCCCCAAGCATCCAGTATCGTGCATCGAACCTGGACTGGCAACTCGTTTCATACATGATATTTTACATGTTTCAATGCCATTCTCCCAAATCTTCCCACCCTCTCCCTCTCTCACAGAGTCCATAAGACTGTTCTATACATCAGTGTCTCTTTTGCTGTCTCATACACAGGGTTATTGTTACCATCTTTCTAAATTCCATATATATGCGTTAGTATACTGTATTGGTGTTTTTCTTTCTGGCTTACTTCACTCTGTATAATAGGCTCCAGTTTCATCCACCTCATTAGAACTGATGGACCTCAGTTCTATTTGTTCTTTATCTCTACCCTTATGGCAGTACCACATTATTTCATTTATTGCTGCTTTGCAGTAAGCTTTGAAATGGGGGAAGTGTAAGTCCTTCAACTTTCTTTTCTTTTTTCAAGATTATTTTGACTATTTGGGGGCACCTTGTAATTTCAAATTTGAAGTCAAGAATCCAGCTTTTCTATTTTTTGTGGGGGGGGGAAGCTGTTGCAATTTTGATAAACATTGTTTTGGATCTGTAAGTCACATCTCAACAATATTAAGTCTTCTTACCCATTGACACAGGATGTCTTTCTATTTTATTTTAGATTTTCTTTAATTTCTTTTGGCAATGTTTTCAGTGTACAAGTATTTCACCCCCTTGGTTAAATTATTGTAGATGCTATTTGTAATGAGATTACTTAATTAATTTCCTTTTTGAATTGTTCATCATTGGTGTATAGAACACAACTGGTTTCTGTGTGTTGAGTTTGTGCCCTACAATTTTGCTGAATTTCATTATTAGCTCTGGTAGCGTAATTATAGATTCTTTATAATTTTCATGTCAACTGTGAACAGAAATAGTATTAGCTCTTCTTTTACAATTTGGATGCCTTTTATTTATTTTTCTTTACTCATTTCCCTGGCTACCTGTTGAAATAAATTCTAAAGAAGTAGTATTTGATAATCAAGTAGTGATGTCATGTTGACATCTGGAGTTTAGAGGAGAGATCCATTCTGGAGATCTGATTTTGGGAGCCATAAGCATATGGACCATATTATCAAGGGGTAGAGTAGAAAGAGAGAAGGAAAGAGAAGAGAAGGAGAGGCAAGGGGAGGGGAAAGGAGAGAAGTGCCTTCTGTCTAATTACTACAGCTTTGTCAACATTCAGACCCTATTAGGCCCCTTAATATCACCCTTTTCTCCTTCTCTTACTAGCTTGTAACCTTAGGTGAGTTCACTTCATTTCTCTGACTCTGTTAGCTCATCTTTAAAATGGGAAATTAGTCATTTTTCCACCTTAGTTCCAAGGAATATGTTTGTTTAGCTTTCAGACAAAGACACAGTTTTTCCAGCCCCTTGGGATAGGAACAGAATGTCACCCCAGGGGGTTCCTGGTATTGCTACAATCTTGGGAGAGCATGGCTCAGCAAGATTACAAATGGAGCAAATGGATCATGAGGTTCTAATTTACTGACCTATCCTTAAAAAGCTGTGCCATTCTCCCACACACCCTAAAACCTATAATTTGAAAGACACAGACTACATCAGTCCAAATACATAGAGTAGGCACTTGAGCATTGCAAAGGGCAGCCTGTTCCAGTATAAGTGGAACACAGCATCATTTTCAGTCAGCCTCCACAAAAAGCCACAGCTGTGAAGCCAATGTGACTGCCTGAGAATGGAGCTACCATGCTGCTCTTTTCCCCCCTAAGCCATCAGGAAGTGGACCCTGGAGCCAGAAGTGGCAGGAGGTGAAATGCACTTAAGACCAGTCTGGAAGAGTATTGGGTCCAGTGAGCCACAGAGATACTAAAAGGTCACTTTGACCATTACAACAACTGAATTCCATTCCTCTTCCAGAAAATGGCCAGGAATTTCTCTCTCTAGAGAAGATACTTCAAGACAGCTTGGATTTCTCTAAACGAGCTTATACCTAGGCTCTGTCCCACATGGCTTCAACCTCTCAGGACACTCATATTAAGACAAGGTAATTCAGCCACAAGCTTCAAGTGGCAAGCGTGCTCATTGTCATCTGCTCTAGATCCCCAGAGGATCTATATTGTTGATCAAGGTGATATTAATGAAGATAATGGAACAATAGTACTTCTGCCAGTAGCTCCTACTTTAAGAAGCCTACATTCTTTCAGGCATTTTGTGAATTATATCTCAAATTTTCAATATAACCCTATGAAGGAGGTACTATTGTTATCTTCATTCTATACATAAGGACAGAATGGATCAGATTTTTCTACAGTACATAGCTAGTCATTGGCATAATTGGCCCTGCATCACCTGATTCCAAAGTCTAGGTTCCTTCCACTATTCCTCACTGCCTTCCCTCCCCCTTCTTCTGATCTGCTGGATCTTTCATCTCTCCAGGCCAAGTCCCTTCCTCCTAGCCTGTTGGTGCTATGAGACCAGAAGGAAAGAAATTAGCAATGAACGTCACCTCATTGCTGGGCATCCTGCAGTCTAAGGCCCTAGCCCAAGTGCCATGATGAGCTTCTAGATAGTGACCAGTGGCCTTGGGGACATACTTGCAGAACTTTGCAGCATCCCTTGATCTGGGCACTGGTGGCAGCTGAAACTCTGTGCCCTCTCTGGAATTCTGAGGATTTTTAAACAGAATTAAAACCCTGTCTTTCAAAGGGTAGTCTCATTAGAAGGTTAGTCAGTCAATCCTCAATCCTGATGAAAGAAAGAACCTGAAATTGAAGAAGCCACCCTATTTCTCCCTGTAACAGACTGTCTTTCAATCATTAATTGGAGAAGGAAAGATGTCAGCAGGCTGGTAGCAGTGAGGCTCCAGCACCTGGGCCATGAAATAGATCCGACCCGGATTAAAGATGCTGAGGAGCCCTGGTGGGCAGGAAGGATTTCATCTCCAGCCCATAGGGCCAGGAGGAGGCCTTTGAGATTCTGCAATTCCCCACTCCTCGGAATGCCAAAACCTCGTCCATTCTCTCCAGGGCAACATGATCCGGGTTCAATATACTTGAAGGCAGAGGCTGGATCTCCCCTCCTGTTTTAATATTACCGGTACATGTGTCCAGCCCACTTGAAAGACTGAGACGGCCTTGCCACTCACTGATAACTCATTGCAGTATCAGAATACTCAGCACCAGGCTTGGCACAAAGTGAGAGCCTCATAAATCCTCATCAGCTTGAATGCTTTGAATCAAGTTTGAGGGCTGGCACACATTCTCAGCTCCTCACAGGCCCACTGACTTTTGGCTCAGAGGCAAAGGAAGCGTTTACTCTTCCTGAGTTGGCTACCATTTGCTGCCCTTTCACTGACTGCAGTCCCCGGCATGCAGACAAGGGGGCCACCTGCAGCCTAAGTTCTCCAGTCTGCTTTCTTGCTTGGGGGGCCTCAGACCCCACTGGCCCAGCGCTGTTCCCCCAATCCCAGCAGGAGGGCCCCCTTACAAGGATTTGGGACAGGATCCCCGGAAAAAGGCATCTACAATTTGGGAAAATGGTCTCCAGGGAGCCAGGGATTGGGCAAGTGAGGGGAAGGGAAATGATAAGGAGATACAGACTACATGGAAGACAGGAAGACTTCCATGGAAGACAGGAAGACTTCCATGGAAGACATGGAAGAGAAAAAGAAAGGAGGATGCTTTGAGATCTGAGGGCTATGCAAATCAAGTTCAAGGCAAAGTGCTCAGGCCCAAGATTTTTCAACTTGATTTAGCTACAGAATTCTTACTCTGTGAATGGAGTGCTCAAAATGTAGAAGAGATACAAGGAGAATGAGACAGCCAGCTCCCTGCCTGCTTGAGCTCCTTCTTCCTTCTCTTCCTCCCCCACACAACACCCCCACCCCTGGGAGCCTCTAGGACTCCAATTTAAGACTTCCTGACCCAGGTCAAGGAGACAAAACTGAGATTCAGAGAGGTGTGGAAATTTTCTCCCAGTCATCTCTAGAAGACAGAGACAAGGGACATGAGTGTGCAGCAGATTCACAGGTATAACATGCTGAATCCGGGGAGGTCCTGTCAGGGGCCTTGCTACTCACGAATGGTATTAGACCCATCATGATGAAAAAAAAAATATATATATATATATATGTATTTGATTTACAATGTGGTGGTAGTTTCAGGTGTATAACACAGTGATTCAGCCTCCAGTCTCCTCTGTCCATGGAATTATCCAGGCAAGAGTACTGGAGTGGGTTGCCATTCCCTTCTCCAGGGGATCTTCCCAACCCAGGGATCGAACCCACATCTCCTGCATTGCAGGCAGATTCTTTACAGTCTGAGCCACCAGGGAAACTATATATATATATATATATATATATATATATATATATATATATAAACATTTCAGTTCAGTTCAGTTCAGTCACTCAGTCATGTCCGACTCTTTGGGACCCCATGAATCACAGCATGCCAGGCCTCCCTGTCCATCACCAACTCCCAGAGTTCACTCAGACTCACGTCCATCGAGTCAGTGATGCCATCCAGCCATCTCATCCTCTGTTGTCCCCTTCTCCTCCTGCCCCCAATCCCTCCCAGCATCAGGGTGTTTTCCAATGAGTCAACTCTTCGCATGAGGTGGACAAAGTACTGGAGTTTCAGCTTTAGCATCATTCCTTCCAAAGAACACCCAGGACTGATCTCCTTTAGAATAGACTGGTTGGATCTCCTTGCAGTCCAAGGGACTCTCAAGAGTCTTCTCCAACACCACAGTTCAAAAGCATCAGTTCTTCGGCACTCAGCTTTCTTCACAGTCCAACCCTCACATCCGTACGTGACTACTGGAAAAACCATAGTGTTGACTAGACAGACCTTTGTTGGCAAAGTAATGTCTCTGCTTTTGAATATGCTATCTAGGTTGGTCATAACTTTCCTTCCAAGGAGTAAGTATCTTTTTAATTTCATGGATTTCAGATGCAATCACTATCTGCAGTGATTTTGGAGCCCTCAAAAATAAAGTCTGACACTGTTTCCACTGTTTCCCTATCTATTTGCCATGAAGTGATGGGACCAGATGTCATGATCTTCGTTTTCTGAATGTTGAGCTTTAAGCCAACTTTTTCACTCTCCTCTTTCACTTTCATCAAGAGGCTTTTTAGTTCCTCTTCACTTTCTGCCATAAGGGTGGTGTCATCTGCATATCTGAGGTTATTGATATTTCTCCCGGCAATCTTGATTCCAGCTTGTGCTTCTTCCAGCCCAGCGTTTCTCATGATGTACTCTGCATATAAGTTAAATAAGCATATATATATATATATATATATATATATGAACATAGCAACCATGGGAGAGTTTCCAAGTACAATAAATGCATCAGCCGTGCATCTCACTCCTCAACTCTTTCCCTTCCCTGTCACTGTAGGGCAGGGGGCTTTGGTATTGCCTCTCTCCCTTCTCTCAGGACAACCTAGCAGCCCTGGCAACCAGCTGCTCCAGGCCTTCTATGAGTATCCCTATTCCTCTTTCTTGCTTCTCTTCCTGGATGGAGCTAGGTGCTTTTGCCTTACAGAAGGTGACTGACCTGCTAATAGAAAGATCAGACGTGTGGGGTGAAAAGCAGAAAGGACTTCTACATGTTGGGGAAGAGTCCCCATGTGCATCTTGGATTTCGCTATCCATTATGCACGCTGTAGCAGCAGACAGAGCTGTTAAAACCAATTAGCATAAAATGCATCTTCCTTAGGTGCTCAATTTAACAAAGTCTAACAAATGCGTATGTTCCAATAACCACCACAAAAGTCAAAATATAGAACATTCCCATCATGCCAGAAAATATAGAACACTCCCATTATGCCAGAAAATTCCCTCCTGCCCCTTTGGAATAAATCTGACCAACTACGACCCTCGGCAACTATTTATCTCCTTTCTGTAACTGTAAAGCAGTAGTTATTTCCCAGAATTTTACACAAATGAAATCAGAGAGTAAGTGGTCTTTTTTTATTTTTCTTTCACTTAGCATAATGTGGATTGATCCAGTTGCTGATGTTATCAGTAGTTGATTTCTTTATATTGCTGAGCAGCATCCTATATTATACATGTACCAAATTTTGTCCATGTACCAGTTGATGGGCAGCTAATCATCTCCAATTTTTGCTATTATACATAATGTTTCTATTAACATTCATGACAAGTTTCTGTGTACACTTATGGCTTTATTTTTCCTTGGGTAAGTACTTAGAAATGGAATTGCTAGCTCATATAATAGGCATGCTGCTAAGTCACTTCAGTTGTGTCGGACTCTGTGTGACCCCAGAGACGGCAGCCCACCAAGTTCCCCTGTCCCTGGGATTCTCCAGGCAAGAACACTGGAGTGGGTTGCCATTTCCTTCTCCAATGCATGAAAGTGAAAAGTGAAAGGGAAGTCACTCAGTCGTGTCCGACTCCTAGCAACTCCATGGACTGCAGCCTACTAGGCTCCTCCGTCCATGGGATTTTCCAGGCAAGAGTACTGGAGTGGGGTGCCATTGCCTTCTCCTATAATATGCATACAAGTATACTAATCTGTAACAAATCTGTTGACCTGTTGCTGGACATGTGAGTTGTTTCTAGCTTTCAGCTCTTGTGAATGAAGCTGCAATGAACACTTATGTGGACATATGTTTTGATTTCTCTTTGGGAAACATCCACAAGTAAAACTGCTGATTCACATGATAAATGTATGCTAAACATTATAAGAAAGTGGTGAATTCTTTTCCAAAGAGTGTGTGCCATTTGCATTTCCACTTGCAATGCATAGAACTTCTAGTTGGTCCACATTCTCAACAGCATTTGGTGTGCTTGTCCTGGTACCTTCAGTATTTTTTTTTTTTTTCATTCTTTTGGTAGTGTGCTACTGTTTTGTAATTTTAATTTGCATTTCCCTAATGATTTAGCATCTTTTCAAGAACTTGCTTCCCTGGTGGCTCAGTAGTAAAGAACTCACCTGCCAATGCAGGGGATGCAGGTTTGATTCCTGGGTCAGGAAGATTCCCTGGAGGAGGAACTGGAAACCAACTCCAGTATTCTTGCCTGGAGAATTCCATGGACAGAGGAGCCTGGCGGGCTATAGTTCAACAGGTTGCAGAGTCAGACATGACTGAGCAACTAAACAACAGCAATAACAACACAGATTATTCATATATCTTCTTTTGCAACATGAGCTGTTCAAATCTTTTACCCATTTATAATTGGATTGTTTCTCTTATTATTACTGAATTTGAAGAGTTATTTATAATCTGGATACAAGTGCTGCATCAGATATATGAGCTATGAACATCTATTCCCACTCTGTAGCTTGTCTTTTCACTTTCTAAACAATGACTTTTGAACAGTACATGGTCTTGATTTTGATGAATTTCAAATTATCAAACTTTTAAGGCTTGTGGATTCTGTGTCATAATTAAGAAAATTGTGCATAACCCAGGGTCAAAAAGAATTTCTCTTAAGTTACATAATTTCAGGTTTTATGTTAAAGTCTATGATCCATGTTATGTTAATATTTATGACTGGCATCAGGTAAGGGTCAAAGTTAATTTTTTCTATATCAGATACCCAGTTGTTCGGGCAGCATTTATTGAAAAAAAAAAATTATCCTCTACCGACTGAGTTACCTTTGCATCTTTGTCAAAAATCATTAAAAAGAATGAAATAATGCCATTGGCAGCAACATGGATGGACCTAGAGATTATCATACCAACTGAAGTCAGACAGTGAAAGGCAAATATCATTTAATATCACTTATATACAGAATCTTCTAAAAATGATACAAATGAACATATTTACAAAACAGAAACAGACACACAGACTTAGAGAATAAACTTATGGTTATGGGGGCAGGGGTGGGGAGGGATACATTAGGAGTTCGAGATGGACATGTACACACTGCTATATTTAAAATGGATAACCAACAAGGACCTACTTGTATAGCACAGGGAGCTCTGCTCAGTATTCTGTAATAGTCTAAATGGGAAAAGATTTTGAAAAAGGATAGATACATGTATATGTATAACTGAATTACTTTGCTATACACCTGAAACTAATATAACACTGTTGATCAACTCTACTCAATATAAAATAAAAATTTAAATAAATAAATTAATGGAAAAAATCAATATATCTGTTTTGGAGTTCTCTTTATAATATTGTGATTCATAATAGAAATTTTATAATCTGGTCTTCTTTCCTATTCCTGGCACAAAAACTCCTAAAGCCCTTGCAACTTCCTAAGTGATAAAACCTCATGCGAAGAGTTGACTCATTGGAAAAGACCCTGATGCTGGGAGGGATTTGGGGGCAGGAGGAGAAGGGGACGACAGAGGATGAGATGGCTGCGTGACATCACCGACTCAATGGACATAAGTTTGGGTTACCTCTGGGAGTTGGTGATGGACAGGGAGGCCTGGCATACTGTGATTCATGGGGTTGCAAAGAGTCAGACACGACTGAGTGACTGAACTTGTTATTCATAACAAACCCCTTTCAACACTTTTGAATTTCCTTTGCTGGTCAGAAGCTTTTTGGTTTCAAATAGTCCCATCTGTATATTTTTGCTTTTGTTTCCCTTGCCTAAGAAGACATACACAGAATGATATTGCTAAGACTGATGTCAAAGTGTGTACTGCCTATTTTTATTGTACAAGTTCTATGGTTTAAGTCTTTACATTCATTCTTTAATCAACTTTGAGTTGGTTTTATGTATGATGTGAGATAGTGGACTAGTTTCATTAATATGCATGTGACTATTCAGTTTTCTGAACACCATTTATTAAATAGACTATTCAGCTGGTAATATGATTTGAAATCAGGGCGTCTGATACCTCCAGCTTTTTTCATGAGATTGCTTTGGCTATTAAGAGTTTTTTGTAGTTTCATATAAATTTTAGAAATTTATGTTCTACTTCCATGAAAAATGCCACTGGGATTTTGATAGTGATTGCATTGAATCTGTAGATTACTTGAGGTAATACAGATGTTTTAACAATATCTGTTCTTCATTAGAATATCTTTCCATTTATTTGTGTCTTCTTTAATTTCTTTCAACAATATCTTCCAGTTTTTAGTGTACAGGTCTTTAATCTCCTAGTTTAAATTTATTTTTAGGGATTTTAATTTTTGTTGTCATAGTAAATGGAATTGTTTTCTTAATTTCTCTTTCTGTTATTTCATTGTTAAAAGTGAAAGTGTTAGTCACTAAGCCGTATCCAACTCTTTGCAACCCCATGGACTATAGCCCACCAGCCTCCTCTGTTCATGGGATTCTCCAGGCAAGAATATTGGAATGGGTAGTCATTTCCTTCTCCAGGGGACCTTCCTGACCCAGGGATTGAACCTGGGTCTCCCACGTTCCAGGCAGAATCATTTCATTGTTAGTGTACAGAAATGCAATGGATATGTGTATATTGATTTTGAAACCTGCAACCTTACAGTATTCTTTTATTATTTCTAATAGTTTTTTTGGTGGCATCTTTATGGTTTTCTTATATAAAAATTATGTCATCCACATTAATGCCAGTTTTACTTCTTTTCCAACTCAGATGACTTTTATTTCTTTTTCTTGCCTAGATGCTCTGAGTAGATGCATATTCTTTATCAATTCTAATTAATAGTGTGAGGAAGTTCCCTTCTATTTGCAGTTACCTAAAAGCCTATTTTTTATTAAGCATGACTGGGTTTTAAACTGCATAAATTAATTTTCTGCACCCATTTAAATGATTATATATTTTTCTTTTTTACTTGAGTAATAGGTGAATTATATGGATTGATATTCAAATATTAAGCCAACTTTGTATTCCCAGAAGAACCCCACTTTGTCATGATATATCTTTTTCAATATATTGCTATATTTGATTTAATATTTTATAAAGGATTTTTGAATCTCCGTTCATGAGAGATATTGGTCTATAGCTTTGCTTTCTTGTAATATTTTCACTTATAGAATCAGATTAATATTGAGTTTATAAAAAGTGTTGGAAAGTGTTTCCTCCTCCACTATTTTCTGGGAGTTGAAATAGTATTTGCATTTCTTCCTTGAATATTTGATAGAATTCATTAGGAAACATCTGGGCTAGGCTTTTCATAGTGGGAAGGTTTTTAACTATGAATTTAATTAATTTAATTAGCATAAGTGAAGTGAAGTCACTCAGTCGTGTCCAACTCTTTGCGACCCCATGGACTGTAGCCCACCAGGAATTTTCTAGGCAAGAGTACTGGAGTGGGTTGCCATTT